>NC_071258.1:14125000-14337500 GCF_023375685.1 Ictalurus furcatus
ATCGACGACTATGTGAAATGTCTGGAGCAAACAGAAGAAAACCAAATCAGCCCAGCATGCAGAAACGTTGAGTCTTCAGAAGGTCAAATACTTAAAAACCCAATTTTAGGAAATATTGAGTCAAGATTGAGTTTCTTACAAGCAGAATGTGTAACGTACATCTTAGAATCTCTCATAGAGGGACATGTTATATTGTAATCATTATAAAGCTGAGATAATGATAATGCTAAACATGTTTTTTAATGGAAACTGGCTCAAGACCAATTAAAATATTTGGCTGGTCTGTAGGTGTTAAGTGTTAGTAGAAAAGTGAAGGAATGATGCAGTGGTACTTTTACAATTGAAAGTGAGGCAGGTCTGATCAGTGCTAATACAGCCAGTCTGAAAGAGCCAAATCATGTCTTGTTTTGTTTTTAATTAAGGAATGCAGACTAAAAAGCACATCAGTATGTCTGCTGCAGGATGTTAAGAGTTAGAGGAGAGATGAATGGCACTAAGGTACCTGTTCTCTGTCAGTGCCAAAGTTTGGACAGTTAAACAGAATGAGATATTTATAGCACAAGAGCCACAAATTGTGACTATTTCATGCCTGGATCATGAAATACAAGGTCGGCCAAATAAATAAAATCAATGCAAAATAGTGGTTTTGCTGACTTATATATATATATATATGTGTGTGTGTGTATATATATATATATATATATATATATATATATATATATATATATATATATATATATATATACGTACAGTTTTTTCCCTTAATTGTACTTGCTTTGGAAATTCAACAGTTTGTGTTTAGGCAGGAAATCAATCACAGCAGTATTTGAATAAAACCTCAAAGCCAGCTGCATGATCTGAGGATTCCTGGTTGTGGAAATCGTGTTATTGAGTGGAGAGAGGATGGCTAAAGCTATGCGGCTCTGTCCCAAATATTATACGCCACGTCGTATTTATACTTCTGACAAAGATATGAGCCATTTACACTCACACGTAATAACATTTTCATCAGGGTACACAGAAATTTGGAAATATGCAAAGATATGCATTGATATGCATTATTGTTTTCTTCCCAAGCCTAAAATTCTAATGATCAGTCCGATTCCTACATTCCTCTGTAATATATTGCATGTTTTTTTGTTTTTAAGGAGAAATTTGGGATGGTTGTAATAGGCTCGCAATAAGCGGCACAGCCCTCCTCTCTCCAGTCCTCTGAGAGCATGTGGTTTATGATGCTGATGAGGTTTTTCGTCTAGAGACTGAGGTTTGTCTCCTACAGACATATGAGAAAATAGTGAGATTTGTTTTATGCACATACATATATAATAAAAAAAAAAGAGTGAGGTAGATAAATGCTTCAAGGAAATGGAAAAAAAAAAGTCCCCCAGTCATGACATCATGGAAAATACAAATAAAAACTCATATACATTGGGCCATTTATACAGTGATTTAAACGTATATCACAAAAATAAAATAGAATAAATAACCCTACAGAAGAGGGGAACAGCCTTCTATGAAGGGACAAATTACACATGGGTGAATCCTCTCAGAATACAAAGAGAAATCCATAAAAAAAAAAGTGTTTTTAAAACCAAAAACTAACCTCTTTCATTGAAATGACAAGACCACTATAATGGAATTCAATCCAACCCTGTCTGTATTTGGTTTCCAGATGTTTCTTCAGAGAAGCCTGCGCCCATTGAGTGTGTGTGGCTATGCTGACATGTTTTGGAGAATGCAGCAGCATGTTGTTTTAGAGCGCAGGCGAGCGGTTGGGGTTTGTAAGGCAACCTATGACGACCCAAGTAGCCCTGTCAGATGCTAAGCAATTATATATATGGGGTGATAGTGATATAAAAAAACACAACAAAAGTAAGATGAGTCTTGACTTAAGAAAGAGGCACTGGGGGAAGCAGAAAAGTTACTGTACAACACTCACATGGGAGGCAGAGAAGCAAGAGAGAGCGCCATTACATCAAAGACAAAGCAACAGAGTAGAAGAAGGAGCTGGGACGCGGATGCGTGGAGAGAGCAAAATCTTTAACTCTGACCTGAGATTCAGTTGCACCCAGGGGGCAGGACTTGGTGCAATGCTAGACAACTGGTACAAGGGTGCCAAAACTACTCGCACAGACCAAGGGCATTTTTAAAAACCTACACAAACACAGTAATAATAATAATAATAATAATAATAATAATGATACATTAAAAACAGAAGGCAATGGATTGTATGTGGCAATCTAAACAACCTCTCAGCAGAAGGGGAAAAATCTGTTTATTAAATATAATTTTTTCTTCCTTTTTTTTGTTCTTTTTTTGTTTTTCGTTTATTTTTGCTAGAAGAGTATAAAGCATAAGAAAATGGACTGTAGTGGAGATCATAAAATATTAAACCTGAAGGATTTCTTTATATATATATATTTATATATTTATATATATAACATCCTTGAAGAAAAAAGGATAAAATAGCAGCTTCTTTCTGTACAGACAAAGAACATCAGAGCCGTAAAAAAGTTATCAAAAGTGACAAACCAATGATGTGTGTAAATGATCTGGTGGTCTAACATACAACTGTAAGACCTTCATAGAATTGGCGGATTTGTATAGAGACAAATAACTAGTTGAACAAAATACCTGCTGTGTACAATGCCTCAGAGTCTTTGCAGACAAGTGTCAAAACTGGTGATCCTCTTAGCCTAAACCGTTTGCTTCATATTTGAGACAATCATGTATGCCTCTTATCTGGCTCAGCACTTGGAGCATGTACTTTGTTGTAGTTTGCTGTCAGACTGTTTTTATGTCATTTAAAACAACACATCGAGGCTATGCATCTCTCGGATGCTGGAGTGGATGCGGTCATGTCACAGTCGGACAATCAGAGCCATGCCAGAGGGGAGAGCAGACCAACTGCTTTACAGAGACAAAAAAAAAAAAAGCATGAAACCAGTGTAGGAGCTATAGTTTCTTAACTGCAATACTGTTTTGTCCAACCAAAATTTGGGAAGTAAGGAGAGAACATAAACATGCTGATTAATAAATATGAGGAAAAAAAACCAACAACATAGTATTGATTTGGCAAAAGAAAATTTGGCAGTTTCAAAAAGCCCCATCTCTCTTTTTTTACTGAAAAAGTTAGAGCAAAGGACAATGTGACCAACCAGGCAACAGTTCTGACATGAGAACAAGCAATCCTAGCAGAGATGCTCACTACTCTACCTTGAAAGAGAAATGTGACAATAAAGAGAGCAAGTGAGGGAGAGATGTGTAGCATGGCATAGAGGAATATGTGTGCTTTCATACGGCAAAAAACCCACATACACCTCTAGGCATACACACACACACACACACACACACACACACACACACACACACAAAACAAGCCCTTTAAAAAGTGCTCAGAAGTTGGGCTTGTTGGCTGATACGCAAAATTTCTTTTTAAATACAATTCTCTGGCCGAGAATATGCTTATACCTCTATAAACTTCCTCTAGGAAATTAAAAAGCGACAAAATATGATATAAAAGAAGTTTCTGCTGCAGCTCCCCAGTGTGATGGTTATGCGAGTCATTTTAAATATTGCCAGAGCATTACGCAGCCTTTCTGTGTCCCACACAGAAATCTTCCACTGGGATGAAATAAAACAAACAAAAAAACCCCATAAAATAATAATAACCATCATAAAAATAAGTAAGCAATGTACTGATTTACAGTAGGACATTGTCTATCATTGTCTATCTGGGTGTAGACTCCATCTTTGCTCCTTGAGTTTGTCTCTTTGACTGTGGAAAAAGAAAGTACATGTGACCACAAACATAGGTGAGAGAAATTTTGGGATACCGTGTGCATGTGGGGGCAATTCAGCAGGCCGACGACTGTGGAAGCGGGAGCGCTCGCTCGTTTTTGCGGCCACCATTCATGTGTGCGTACGGCTGTGTGTTGTCGAAGTGTGAGTCCAAGGCTGGGGATGCAGTAGAGGAAGAAGGTGAGGTGGAGGGCGTAGGGACCGAGGTGCAGGTCATAGGGGCAGAGGGCAAAGTAGCAGTCTCTGTAAGCCCCTGAGAGGAGGGTGGAGTCAGGGTGGAGGCAGGGTCCAGTGGGATGTTCTCCATGTTCTCTACCTCCACGTCGAGCTCCTCAGTGTCAGGTGGCTTGTTCTCATCGCTGTAGAAGAAGCTGACGTCATGGAAGGAAGGCTCCAGCTCCTCCTTGATGCTGCTGATGATCTCCAGGAAGGAGGGCCGCATCTTGGGGTTGTACTGCCAGCACATGCGCATCAGCTCGAATCTGTCAAACGTTCACACAAAAACACACATGAACATCGTGGTGTCAGCAGCTAATTGACAAATATTAACACGCACGATTAAATGTGAAATGTTGTAATCATCATGTATAATCTTACAACATGACTTAACAGTTCATAACTTGCATGTCCTGTTCACTGTGTAGTAATTAATGTCTCATAAGCCGACTTTTTTTCTCCTCGTTTAGTCACACAGTAGGTATAAATCCATGAAGGTGAAGGCTGGCCTCCTTTAAGGCATGCGATACCAGCTACCACCTGTTTTCTGCTTGCAAGTAATCGGTAACTGCCCTATTTTATTTATATTAACTGCACAACTTACACCACTTTCATCTCAGATATCAGCAATCTAAACAATATTAATGACATCCCTGTAATATAAATATGACTTTTTTAAAAAAAGAATTAGAAGTTAACTAAAGAAACTAAGCTAAACATGTAAAGTTTTGTGTTTGAAAGTATAGTTCAATTATTATCAATTATTCTAGTAAAATGGGCCATTTTATTGGAGTTAAATGAGTGCTGCTTGATCAACAGGTGGCAGTGTTTGCTAGACCTCTGTGAAACTGAGTAAAGTGTCTCCAGAATGTTTTGAGGACACACACACAGTAAAGGCTACTTGTGCTGTTATGACCCACACGTCCTCCCAACTGAGTCCACACAACCAATCACGATAAGCTGACAGCCTCATAAAAAAAAAACAAAAAAAAACAAAAAAAAAAAACCGGGTCATTACAGCTCGATGTGGTGCAGCAGCACTCGCATCTTACACAAACAAGCTAAGAATATCTGTCCAGCCCTCTGAAATAAATGCCTATGGCTCAGCTATAGAGTAACAGGCTTCTACAGCCTCACTGAGACATATCAGGGCACGCGCCTCAAGTCAAGCAGCACACCATAATGGGGGAGGCTGCTTTTTTAAGATCTCCATTGAGGGCTCCTGAAAAAGTTAATTATATCACTGGTTTAAACTGGGCATAGCCGATTGATGACAGTAGTCACTGGAGCCGGGCTTGCACTCATGAGTTTCTAGTCCTGTCTGCCCTTTGCTTGGATCACACGTTTCTCTAGAAGAGTCAATGGGTTGATGTCAAATCAAAAAATAGTGGGCAATAAACGGACGCCCAGCAGAGTGAGGAGACAATAAACTCTCACTGACTACTTTTACATGGACAGCAATAATCTAATTATTGACCTTATTCTGAATAAGACAATATTCTGATTAAGGTATTTACATGAGTTGCTTTTAGAATATTCCTTTCATGTTCTAGTACATAGATTGATTAATTAATTAGATCCCTCCAGAATTTCACGTATTGATGTACAGTTCGTCTTCGTTATGGTACCGTATACAGTTTTCATTTTTAATTTCACGAAAGCTTCAAGTGCAGTGAATTATTTGTCGTGATATATGTGCAAATAGACGACTGCTTGAAACCGTGGGCTGTGTCCGAAACTGCGTACTTACCTACTACATAGTAGCTGAAATACATGTATCTTGCCTAAAATATAGTAGGTAAATACGTGGTTTCGGGCGTAGCCGTGCTCTCGTTTGCCGTCAAAAGGTTGAGCTCTGCCGTGTGTGTACGTGTCCTGTCATAAAATGCAGTGAAATCTCCCACACAACGTTAACAGTGTGATTAAGGTGTGTACATGTCTATAAGGCACTTCAATAATGCGACTAAAACAGGAATACTCCACATCTTAATCCGATTTGTGTTTACTTCGAGTATGACTTTAGTCGGATTAAGGTCATCAATAATCGCTGTTTACATGCTAGTTTCTTAATCAGAGTATTGTCTATTGGTTTAATATCGGATTATTGTTGTCCATGTAAACGTACTGACTGTTATATTCATTCAACAGAAGTAACAGGTCACTATAGATTATACAGAGTTCAAGTATGATGGTAATAGCAATATTTAATGATCTATGAAAATGACTTTTTTTTTATTGTACTTCTCAAAACAAGAATACAACATTGTTCTGAAAGCAGCAGTAACAATAACACAGAGTAATGTAACATATAAGGCAATATCAAATGTGGATGATTCACATTTCATGCAAGTCACTACTGCTTCATTGGTAAGTTTTCTGTGAATAATATAATGTTTAATGAAGTCAGTCAATATGCTGATTTGTTAAAGAGTGTGCAGAATGTCTACAATGCATACGGATGAAACAGAATGAAAAAGGAAAACATTTCAATCGATTTATTTAATTAAATATTAAATATACGGCCACTCAAAAACTGGAAAACTGTAAATCAACCGATCCAAATGTGATCTCAGAGATCAACAATTCGATATTTGACAATGCCACTGATTCTGCTACGATATGATTTCTATTCATAAGACAAGGATTCTATATTTGATGATGACTCAGAATCTGCTTTGATAGGGTAGGATACGATTTAATAGCCTCCAGTCGATATGTGACCAACTTTGTATAGAATAATCCTACCATTAAATAGCGAACAAGTAAATAAACAATGATTTACATAGCAATTTAAAAATATAAATGATTTTTAATAAATGTTATTTACTATAATTGCAATACCTTTTTTTGATGGTTATTTTTATAATAATGTAATAATGTTACATACCAGTTGTCCTTTTTTAATTTTACATACCAGTTGTCCTTTTTTTACACCCCATCAGAAATGATGCAAAGCCCTCATTTTTTTCCACAGACCAATGCCTATCATGGCAAAATGGAAAAAAGGTCCATGGCTGATCAGAAGAAAAAGAAAAGAAAAAAAAACCCTGACCATCAGACACTACTGATTAGAAACATCTCCACATGATGTTTTTAGGAGCTTGGAGAAAACTAGAATTAGAAAACTGGAGAAAACTAGAATTAGACCCTCATGAATACAGCAAGAACGTGCACTGTACCAAAAACCCTGGAGCTTGTGAGGAGGCAAAGCTACCCTCTGCACCGCCATGCCAACCTACAAAATATCAGTTGTGCTAGAATGAAGTTGGATTAGTTCTTAATGAATTCTGAAATAAAACCTGGTGAACAGGAAATGCTGCTAAGCCAAGTGTTGAGAGACCTGGGCCAAGTTAATAACTATGAAAAGCCACATATACCAAATCTTTTGAGCAGGCATTTGAACATAACGGAACTGTTAGCTACGAGGAAATTCAGAAGCGGTTTTAGTAAGAACACACTGGGGAAACATTAGAAGGTTTGTGGCATGTTACTCAGACTGTATCTGGCAATACAGCACTTAATTGTGGCGTTAAAGGGGACCTATTATGCAAAATTCACTTTTACATGCTGTTTGAACGTAACTGTGTGTCGGCAGTATGTGTACACAACCACTCTACAATGGTAAAAATCCACCCACTCCTTTTTTATATTCCCCATGAATCATAAACAGTGTCTCAAAATGAGTCGTTTGAATTTTCTATCCAATGTGACGTTACATTGGTACAGGCACCGCCCAGAACTGGTGACGAACTCTATTAGCATAGATCCTCCCCTGAGTGAGCTGCAAACAATCCGCCATGTTCTCACGCTAGAGCAGCAACAGTGATAAGAAGAATGTCTCAGCTTCGTATGTGTTCTGTTGTTGGCATCAGAGCCACTGAAGATGCAGTGGAGTAGTTTCATTTTTGAAGGAAACGTGCCACAAAAATAGCTAAATTCGTGTATGTTTGATCGAATCATTTTACACCAGACTGCTTTGTTAACGAGATTCAATACAAAGCAGAATTTGCTGAAACGTTGATTCTCAAGCATGGATCAGTACCAACCGTTCGTGGTCCAGCTTCATATCCGGAAGACATAAGTATCGCTCGCACTTTATATTTTATGAATGTTTGCACCTTTCCGAATGTGCCTGTTTAGCAAATTCCACGGCTAATGCGGCTAAAGTCACTGATTGTATTCACAGAGACCATTTTTATTTTTAACCCGAAAACACTTACTGTCTGTATAATTTATACATTCTGGTTCATACATATAGGGCTGAACACCGGTATTTAGTCACCAGTGTCAGTCATATTGGCTCTCCTGATTTGTTTTTGCCGTAGTATCCGAAGCACGAGCTGTAAAGGCACAGCCCTATTCCGGAAAGGGGGTGGGAATCAGCAGCTCATTTCCATTTAAACAGACACACGAAAACAGCGTGTTTTTGCTCCTACCCAAACAGGGGTATTTACAGCATGGTATAATAAATTATCCGTGTGGTATTTTGAGCTGAAACTTCACAGACACATTCTGGGGACGCCTGAGACTGATATTACATCTTGTAAAAATGGGGCAAAATGGGTCTCCTTCAATGCACGTTCAGTAACTTCTGCACACATGCTATTAAAAACAGCTCTCCTTGGATGGGCTACCATGGAAACCAAAGGTTTGCATGTGAACAACAGCAGTCATGTTCTGTAAAGTGAGGCCAGCATTAGAGAGAACAAGGCGAAGAGAGACTGAGAGGAGAATGTGAGTGAAGCGAAAGACCACATGCCGGGTTGCTGACATCAGCCCACAAAAGGAGAAATGCACACTGACACAAACACAGAAGGTTAGATGTTCCCAGTGAGTGGTGCTAATTGTCTGGATATGTGAAGCCCATCTGGAGTGGGCAGGTCATCCTATCTGGCTGGTGAAATGGCTGGCATTCTCACCCATGAGGCATGGCATCCCTTCTATGGGCTTCATCTTACTCGACACAAGGAGCTTCCCAACACTCTGAATTCAAGCAGCTCCTTTTAAGCAGTGACGTGAATCCTCATATTTTCCCATCCATACACACTTGCTTACGTAACTGCAACATTCTCATGCCTGCATCCATAAACAGATCATGGGCAGAGCCTGGAGTACGTACCAGAGCTGACTTTATGGCTTGACATTGTCCTAAAATGCTATTATGGCCAATAATGTAAGAAAGACTGACACACATAGCTGTGGCTGAGGCTGAATGCTGAATGCCACTGTAAACACCAAATACCAAGCACTAATATAATTGTAAAATGTATTCGTTTGTTCCTGTATCATTGCATAAATCTGATTTATCAGATGTTTTTCACTGAACCTTAATTACATTACAAGGTAATGGAAAAAATGACTTCCTGTGCTTTAAATTAAAGCATGTCTAACTGGTCCCAATCTATTCATTCATAAACTATTCATTAATCTGTCTTCACGTTGTCACTATGCACAATTTTGATATACAAACACATTGACTGCACAAAATTGCGTAGATATTTGTAACAGATAACCATTTCTGATACAGTTTAGTCTACACTGCACACTTAAAGTTGCTCTGGTTGATGCAGTGTTTGGGGGGGGAAAACAAGCAAACAAACAAACAAAAAAAGAAAAAAAAAAGAAAGAAGGAAGTTGTAATTAAGGTGAAATCTATGACTGTGTCAAAAGCAGATGTGTGGGTTGTTCAGCTATACTGTCCATGGTCTAATGCAGAGGTATTCGGCTGACATTTGCAAAGGTGTGGTTAGGTAAAATTCCGGATAAGCAACTAACATGAAAGATTGGTAATAACCTCTTAAAATTTAACCATTAATTATTAGTTTATGATAAATATGACAGTTTGAAGTAGCTATGTTTTGTTTGTTGCAATAAGGTGAGCGCTTGAAAGAGAAAGACTCACAGCATATCTGGACAGTTATCCGGTTTGTCCAGCAGGCCTCCCTCCATGACGAAGCGCAGTACCTGCTCATTGGACATTCCCTGGTAAGGCTGCTCGGCAAGGGTGGCTATCTCCCATAGCACCACCCCGAATGACCTAAAGATAGCGGAAGGAGAGAGAAAGAGAGAGAGAAAGAGAGAACAAAGCACAATTAGATTAGCACTCAGACATGCATACACAGTCCCTCCAGCCTCTAAGTGCAGGGCTGGTAAATCTTGCAGCAATCTGTTCCTCACTTACATAACCTGATCTAGTTTGACGGCATGAAAACAAGGCCATTTGAGTATGAGGCATAACACAGATCGCAATTGCAAGAAAAAGCCACTAAAATCTATGCAAGCCATCAAGGCGAAAGTTTAGCAGGGCACTGGGTTGGCTCTCTGAGCCCTTTCTGATCTTTCACCTGGAAAAAAGAGGTTTCTCATACGTAAGGTCTATATAAACACAACTCCCTCTGTAGCACCCATTTACCATAATGACTACTATTTTCATTTCTGTGCTCCATTTTTCTTGGCCATGTGCTCTTCGTAAATGAAAGTGAATCTATATGTTCTCAAGCAGCAGGAAAGACAGAGCAGCAGCAGGGCAGAACAAGCACACATACACAAATAGCTGTCTCACTGTTTTCCCTATTGCTAGTCATTATTCATTAACTCTCCACGGACACATTTTCCGCACTGGCCAAGGATCTGAGGCGCAGCTCCAGTGCTCTTAAAGTGGGCCTGTTATAACAGTGACTTGTATCTAATTGGCTGCAACGGAACTGTGCTGAAAAGCAAAACCACAGCAAAGCAAGGACGGTTATAGGGAGGAAGGAAAAAAAGCAAGGAACAAACGAAGACACCTAAGGGTGAGGTTTATATGAGCATTCATCCGGAGGACTTCAAAAGTGGCCCATCCGGTACAAAGACAGGGCAGTGGGTTTGGTGCGTTCACCCGTAAACCCATCATTAGCGCACATCTGGAGGATGTTAAGAGTGCAGTCCGGCACCAAGCTGGTGCAATACACACAGTTGGGAAACTGCACAAAAGCAATGGTCAGAGTTCTCTATTTGTTAATGCTGAGATAAAACAATGAAGTAAAGTGACACAAAGTCTGACAAATACAATAGCGTAGGCAAGTTTTTACTGGCTGGATTTGGACAAATGGATGGTGACACAGTGATTTTGTATATGTAAGTCATTAGTGGCAGAAAAAAGCAATAAATAAAAATATTAGAATCATAGAACCAGGCTGTGAAGAAAATGGGAGCTGCTCTTATTTCTATTAAAAGGTAGATGAGTGAAGAGAGATGTGTCATTTAGACCTGCTTCAGGGTTTGATCCCTTCCCTTGGCACTCACACACAAACAGGCACAAACATATACACACACATGCACACTCCCAGAGAACCAGTGAGGACTGTGTGCGCATACACAAATGTGGACTCTCATACCAGACATCAGAGTTTGTTGTGAAGACGCCATCTTTCAGAGACTCGGGAGACATCCAGCGGACCGGCAGGAGTCCTTTGCCTCCTTTCCGATAGTAATCCGTCTCATAAATGTCCCGTGTCATGCCAAAATCTGAATAAAAGAAGAAAACAGGGATGTGATGAATGAGAGGGCATGATATAGTGGTTCAGATCTTTTCAGCACCATTGCATCAAAGTCCCTGTAAGATTTATGAGGCTCTTTCCGAGCGCCCTCAATTTCTACTAAAATACTTCATTTGGGCTGCTGAATGGCTCTGGAGTGTGTGTAAGCATTAATCACCTCCAATTTTGACAGTGAAGTCTTCGGCCACCATGCAGTTCCTGGCAGCCAGGTCTCGGTGGACAAACTTGTTTGCATTGAGGTATGCCATGCCGTCGGAAATCTCGCCGGCCATCTGAATCATCTTCTTGAGCGGCGGGAGGGCCTGGCTGCACGAACCCTGCTGCACAGCCAGAGGAAAGAATACATAATACATATACAAAGAGTGTTAAATGATTACAACTTCCTTCTCTTTTTCATTGTTTATCCCAGGATACCTTTGTTTCTGAACCACAGAGGTAGATACAATAAAGCTTTCATCAAAAAGGAGGGTACGTAGGAGAGACAGAGACACGACTGATCTGTTTTTCAGTCCTGGCCAAACATTTTGGTGACATGATGTATATACTGTATATGAACAAACAACAATTTTGTGGTAAATATAGCAGTATAGAAAACAGTATTGAGAGACTGTTGTGAAAGAAATTAGAAAATGCACTATATGGCCAAAATTTTGTGGACACCTGACCAATCACACCCATATGTGCTTTCTGAACATCCCATTCTAGATTTAGTCCCCCTTTGTTGTTAAACTGCCACTCCTTTGGGAACTCTGTGTGGATCTGCACTCATTCAGCCACAAGAGTATTAATAAGGTTAGGCACTGATGTTGGGTGAGGAGGCCTGGGTCACAGTCGGCATTCCAATTCATCCCAAAAGTAATCAGTGTGGTTTCAGACAGGGCTCTGTGCAGGCCATTCAAGCTCTCTCACATCAACCTTGCCACACCATGTCTTAATGAACCTCGGTTTGTGCACAGTGGCATTGCCATACTGGAACAGGTTTGGGTCCCTTAGTTCCAGTGAAGGGAATCTTAATGCTACAGTGTACAAAGACGTTCTAGACAATTGTGTAGTTCAAACATTATGGCGACAATTTGGGACAGGCCAAAATATGGATGTGATGGGCAGGCGTCCACATACTTTAGGTCATTAAGTGTATCTAAATGTACAACTAACAAGCACCTGAATTTGGAAAAATTATGAATCACAGTCACTATTAACCAAAAGATGGTTTTGGCAGCTCTATGTGCAAGCAATAAGTGTGAAGAGTAGTAGTTGGCTCCAGTACCTGTTTTGAGCGCAAGGAGCGCAGGTAGCTCTTCAGGTCACCACGTGTCATCAGCTCCATGATCACAAGAGTGGGCTGGCCTTGGGAAACTACTCCCAGCAGCCGTACCTTGAACAATCACAGAACAGTATCATTACACATACCAGTGGTCACTCTTATATAGTCATATCCAGAGTTGGTGAGTTAAATTCACTCCTCTGGGATGGAGTGCCTCAAGTCCTGTCATGCAACTGCTCTACTATGAACTACAGTCAAAATGAGACTCGGGACAGCTTCTTACCACATGATGACAGTTGAATTCCTTCATGACAGAGGCTTCATTGAGGAATTCAATGCGTTCGCGCATGCTTGCTGATTCATTAACTGTCTTAATGGCCACCCTGGTCTCAGGTTCATCCTTGACCACACCCTTAGCAATGCCCTCATACACCATGCCAAAAGAACCTTGGCCTAGCTCCCGACAAAGAGTGATCTTCTCACGAGCCACCTCCCACTCATCTGGGACATACACTAGGCACAGAAAAAGAAAGTTCATTTAAAACATTTCTACATCTACTGTACATTCACTCACAACATACTGTACTATAGTGGATTAAATAGAAGGGCATTTTCTTGTCTTTTTGCCTTGTCTGAGTCAGCGTGAAATTGATACGTTTTTGTTAATTGTAGTTTTTACTTTGTTTTCACAATTCATATATTTAAATAAATAAATAAAAATACATGTTGAAGGGCATGTAGGAATGGTCAGGAAAAAGTGGGTATGGAACATGTAAGCATGGAAAGAAATAACAAATGAACTATCCACAGAAAAAAAACAGAGGCTGTTTCTCAATTCTAAGAACGCAAAGACCAGTCTTGCCACACTACCTTGAAAGAACAAACTTGGATGGACAGGAGGACACAGAACGCATCTTTGTGAGAATAGAGATGTGCTTTGAGCTTCCTGTTGCGCAATAGTGCTCCCTACGTAAAAAGCTCCTCATCACTTCGGTGCTCCCTAAGTAATATGTTTTAACTGGTTAATAGATTCACAGTTAACTGGTTGATTAACCAAATCTGTTTGCAACTGTGACCTCATGTTAACTAAAAACTAAGCTTACGAGTTTACCGTTACCTCAGAATGGAAGCTAGTGTAGTTTAATTAAAGAATTTCTGAGGGATATATTAAACTTTTCAACAAACACATATGTAAATCATATATATCAAAATCATTCTTTTTAGATGTATATTTTGATTTATTTAGATTAAAAAGATGTTAAAACTACAGATATGGGACTGGCTTCCGTCATCTGCTATTGTTTGCCGCAGTGACTTCTGGGACTTCAAGTGGGTTTGGTCTGCATCCGATGCATCCTAGATATCAAGAACACATCTGGGTAATTTCATATGTCCCCGGTACTTGCGTTCTAGAGTATTGGAATTGAACTTCGGCGGTGGATGATAACGTAGAACGAGTTCACAAGGACGCAAGTTCGCAGAAGAATGCATATTGAGAAACAGCCAGATGCTGTACAAAATAATAAATATATAACAAAATAATAAAATAAAGAAACAACTTACACTATCTGCCTAAACACAAAGTGGGTAAAGTTACCAATTCAAATGGTCTATATACAGTATAAGTCAGTCCATACAGGATTTCTTGATTTCGCGTTCTCGAGTTTGTGGAAAACTACTTGAATTGGCGAAATTGCAATTGCACGGTCTTTCACAGTGATGTTTGTTGGTAAATGAGACCTTTTAGCTGTACTCATGCTTGATGCACGTGAATCGAAGAGGGCTTTGGCTGAATGCGCATTGTGATGTCGTCACATGACACGTTGTGATGACATGTCGTTGCTCAAATTTGTGGAAAATCTGAGGTCATTTAGAAAAGTAATTGCAGAGTTCCTCAGAATATTGTGGAGTTTCCTTAATTTTGCATTAATTTCTGCAATCGCAAAATCCTGGAGGGACTGATGAGAGTCGTACATTACAAAGAATCCCACTGTCCACTTAAAAGTACAGTGCTAAAAAAAAAGAAGACAAAAAGCAAATTGGACATTATGCAATAAGCAAGATCCACGCAGAGATGCCATCTTTTGTTTTCTTTTATGAGTTACGTAAAGAGTGTGAGATTTTTAAGTGGCATGCTTATTTACCAATTGCCAAATAATGTTTTTTGCTGTCTTATGAATGTATGCTTACTCAATCAACTAACATCAACTGACTGCAGTTAAAGCAGTACTTACTCTCCGCTGCACTGAAGTACTCTGGGTTTACAGAGGCATAGAGAACTCCATTTCCCAATCTATCACTGTTCCTGTGAGAGGGTGAAATAGGATATCCACGTTACATCAAAATTACATTAACATCATCGCAGTGTTTCAGGTTCCAAAAATAAAAGTCTCACCTCTTTTTTTTGACAAAGATGATGGTGGTGATGAGAGTGGCAAGTAAGATCAGCACTATGATAGGTAGTATAATGGCTAGGTAGACCATACTGTCATAGGCTTCTGTGGAAATAAATAATACAAACATAATCACCTCTGCACAAGATGAGACTGAATATACTGATAAATATACCAAAAATAGATATACCAAAAAATAGATTACCAAAAAGCTATACCAGTCCTCATGTTAAGCATGAATTTTATAATGAAAGCCAGACTGAGTGTGAATGAGTGCCTTACGCTGAGATTGAGGGACGTAGAAGGACACTGGCTCAGTCCAGGAACCATTGCCTGCCAGCGAGGTGGCCCTCACACGGACTGAGTAGTTGCCAAAACCCAAGTTGGTTAGCCGTGTTCCCCTAAATTCCTGGTACTGTTGCCGTGACACACACTCATGCTTCTCAGGCTGAACACACACACACACACACACACACTTACTTTCATTCTGTGCTCTTATTCTGAGTGGTATTTGGAGGTATTTGGGTGTTTTTACACTGCTACTCACCTCTGAGCCAAGGCGGAACTTAAGCTCATACATGAGGATTAAACCGCTGGGTTGTGGAGGCTCGGGCCATCTCAACAGAACCGTCCCCTCTGTCCTCTCATCCATCTCATGGGTTACCAGGCTGGGAATGTTGTCAGCTTTTTCTGGATGAGCAAACATCACTGATCAATAGAAGCTGTCTCAAACAGGCAAGAGATAATGAGCTTTGCTCCTAACTTTCAAACACTAATACTGAGGTACACAACCTAGTACAGGACTCATAACCAATCCAGACAGAGATTGCCAATGTTGCTTTTTTAATGATGGGCACAGTAATGGCTAATTAGCACTACTGATTAGCTGGCATAAGAATATTATTAGCTGTGGAATAACAAAACATGATCAAGGCTGCCTTGAATCTCTCTGCCAATACCTTACTCAGGGTATCTTCCTCAAGGCTCATACTGTGACCTTGAGTGATGCAAACAGACTGAATGGCCCACCTGCAGGTTTTGTCCTGGAAAAGACGAAGGCAGCGGCACTGCATCGCTGGACCTCATGGTTGCATGCATGGATGTCTATACGGTAAACCGTGAATGGTTGCAGGTTGAAGATCTCCATGAACTCAGTCCGAGATGTGGTTTCCGAGAATGGATACACTCGCTCTACAAGCTCCGGTTCAGTCATGTTGCCTTCCGACGCGGACACGTTCTGGCCCAAGCTTCGTGTTAAAGTATCATTAGCAACCCCAAAAAGCTCCCGGCGACGTCTACTGTTGTGAGGTCTGAGTGAGAGAAGAGAAGAGAAGAGGTGTTTAAAGAATATAACCAGCCGGCCACTATATTCCAGTGTACTCTTCACATGTCTTTCCAAAGCACACAAACATATACTGTTCAAAAAGCACAACTTCCACTTAATCACAGTGATAGCAAAACCCTGTGGGATACACACTGTGTGAATTGCAATATATCAGGTCTATGACATGTTAAAATTGATATTCTCTGATGCTGAAACAGCTGGCATCCTGAAACCGTGAAAATTTTCCATCCCCAAATACTCTTGTCTATATCTTCCACCTACAGGCAACATCACCACTGTTAGATATAAATAATACAGAGTTAAAACATCTGCGCTTTAGCATACAGTAATACTGTTGTTTGAGGTGTATGACTAAGAACATGGTTGATGAATTTTATATTTATGATGGGTATAAAAGTAATAAACAGCATAGCTGGCATATGCACCTACTGAACCAACAACCAAAATACAACTGTTTGAGCTGTAAAACACAAAATACAGTCATGTGAAAAAATAAGTACACCCCGTGGAATTTGTTGGCTTTTGACATATTTGGACAAACAAACATTTAATCATCTTTGAAACAGTGCCTATTAATGAAGTTGATACATCTGACCAAAACCATAAGGAAAATTAGCTTTTTCAATCATTTATGCAACAGAATTATCAAGAGATGTGATTTTCTTCTGTGGAAAAAGTAAGTACACCATTGGCCTCAGAAGCTAGTATGCCCCCTTTAGCAGAAATATCTTCTTGTAGGTGTTTTGCATAATTGTCCACCAGGCTTGCTGGAATTTTTGACCACCCTTCCATGCAATATTCTTTCAGTTGCAAGATGTTTGAGGGTTTTCTTGCATGTACTGCTCGTTTCAAATCCCCCACACAACATTTAAATGGGATTCAAATCCAGGCATTGACTAGGCCATTCCATAAACCTAACTCTCCATTTCTTCTTTTTGAGCAGTTCCTTGGTAGATTTGCTAGTGTGCTTAGGATCATTATCCTGTTGCAAGGTCCACTTTCGGACAACTTCAGAAAACTTCAACTTTTGGACAGATGGCCTCACATTATCTTCAAGCACTCTTGATATGAGGGAGAATTCATAGTTGAATCAATGAACACAAGCTCTCCAGTCCCTGATGCACCAAAACAACCCCAAACCATAACATTTCCACCACCGTGCTTCACAGCTGGTATGAGGTGCTTCTCCTGAAAAACTGCTTTTGGTCTGCACCAAACATGTCTGCTGTTACTGTGGCCAAACAAATCTATCTTTGATTCTTCTGTCTATTATTCCAAAAGGCCTGGTCTTTACCTATATGCTTAGTGACAAACTGTAGTCTTGCAAAGGCCTTATTCTGGCACGCCTCCCACGCAGATCAAATTTGTGCAATCTCTTTCTTACTGTAGAAGTATGCACTTTGACACCAATAGTTGCTGACTTACTAGCAGATCCTGTGATGAAATTTTGGAGTTCCAGGAGACTCCTAGGTCAGACGGTCTGCTCTTGGGCTGAATTTTCGGAGACGACCAGTCCTGGACAATTTGGCAGTCATTTGAAATCTGCGCCATTTGTAGATCATTATTCTTACAGTGGAGTGATGTATTTCAAATCATTTGAATATCTTTTTAAATCCCTGACCATATAGGTATCCACAAACGTTAGATATTGGCATGATGACACCACACACCTCAATAACAAAGGGAACACCAGACACTAGATGTGAGACGTATACCAGTAAATAAGACAAGTTCACTGCACGTGCACTGCAGGTTCTAAATCAATGGCACACAATCTTGAATACCTGATTCAAATTATATGGATTTGAAAGTGTGATAAATGTTGGAATGTACTTACTTTTTCTATATGACTGATCTGTTTTGTTTTATTAATTGTGAAAATTACTACAAAATGTTGAGGTTATGTGTCATTTGATAGAGTGTATCAACTTTCTTAATAGGCACTGTATCAAATAGGATCAAATGTTTGCTTGTCCAAATATGTCAAAAAACCCAATTTCCATGGGGTGTACTTATTTTTTCACATGAATGTACCTTGCTTTTTTGCAGCTGCAATATAACACAAAGCCACAGCTTGAAATGAAATGACCGCATTTACTATCTCTCCTCAAAGCGAGGCGTGCCTGTGTGTGTGGTGATGATGGTGAAGCTGAAGACCACCTGGCACCTTCCATTACATGCATGCAACACCAAAGACTACGGTTTACCAGCTGCTAATTGAGCCACTGCCACTTCACAGATGAAGCTAAAGCGCAGCAGCCGTGGCCTTACCTAGCGCCATCTTTAGGTGACATGTACCGATTCGCTCGCTCAGGATCTCTGCAAAGAATTAATAATCAGACCCTATGATGGGATTGAACTCAGATATGAGAAGACAAGATGGATGCGACTGGTAATGGCAAGTTAGAGCTGACTGAAAATGTAAAGATTGACGAGTACAAGTGGAATACAGACAGAGATAATGATCATGGAGGACACTCAAATATGGGAGATGGGATGAAGAACAAATAATCAATGAGGTTTTTCCAAGACCCCTTTTCAGAGGTAAAATGAGGAAAGAGTAACTGATCTGGGCTTCTATTGGTCCTTATAAAATTAAAATAAGTATTTAAACAACTGATGTATGAAGATACCTTCAGCCTGTGAACAGATCAAAAGTTTAGG
The DNA here is from genome assembly GCF_023375685.1 of Ictalurus furcatus. NCBI lineage: Eukaryota > Metazoa > Chordata > Actinopteri > Siluriformes > Ictaluridae > Ictalurus > Ictalurus furcatus. The sequence continues at coordinate 14,144,222 of NC_071258.1, forward strand.
TACATATACACTATATGGCCAAAAGTATGTCGACACCTGACCATCACACCTGCCTAATTTCCCAAAACTGCTGCCACAAAATTGGATGAACACAATTGTCTTGTATGTCTTTGTATGTTGTAGCATTAAGATTTTCCTTCGCTAGAACTAGGGGGCCCAAACCTGTTCCAGAATGACAAAGCAAGGTCCATGAATACATGAATACATGAAGAACTTCAGTGGCCTGCGCGGAGCTGTGACCTCAACCTCACTGAACACCTGAGAGATGTACTGCGAAACCCACTGCAAGTCAGGCCTTCTCACCTGACATCAGAGTCTGACCTCACCAATGCTCTTGTGGCAGAATGAGCACAAATCTCCACAGCCATGTTCCAAAATCTAGTGGAAAGCTCAGAAAAGAAAAGGAGGACAACTCCATATTAATACCCATGACTTTGTAATAGGACATTTCGCAAGCATATATGGGTGGGATGGTCAGGTGTACACATACTTTTAGCCATATACTGTATACAGTCATGTGAAAAATAAGTACATCCCATGGAAATTGGTGATACATCCCATGGAAATTGTTGAACTTTTAGACATATTTGGACAAGCAAATATTTGATCATCTCTGAAACAGTGTCTATTAATAAAGTTGATATACTTGAACAAAACCACAAGGAAGGAAAAATAGCTTTTTCAATCATTTATTAAACATAAATAGCAACAGATGTGATATTCTTTAGCAGAAATAACTTCTTGTAGGCGTTTTGCATAATTGTCCACCAGTCTCTGACATCGGCTTGCTGTAATTTTTGACCACTCTTCCATTCAATATTCTTTCAGTTGCAAGATATTTGAGGGTTTTCTTGCATGTACTGCCCGTTTCAAATCCCCCACATTTCAATGGGATTCAAATCCGGGCTTTGACTAGGCCATTCCATAAACCTTCATTTCTTCTTTATCAGCCATTCCTTGGTGGATTTGCTAGTGTGCTTAGGATCATTATCCTGCTGGAAAGTCCACTTTCACTTCAACTTTTGGACAGATGGTCTCACATTATCTTCAAGCTCTCTTTGATATGATGCGAAATTCATAGTTGAATCAATGAATGCAAGCGAAACAACCCCAAACCATAACATTTCCACCACCGTGCTTCACAGTTGGTATGAGGTGTTTCTCCTGAAAAGTGCCAAACATGTCTGCTGTTACTGTGGCCAAGCACCTCTATCTTTGATTCGTCTGTCCAGAGCACATTATTCCAAAAGGACTATATGCTCGCTGGCAAACTGTAGTCTTGCACTAATGTTCTTTTTAGACAGCAAAGGCTTTTTCCTGGCACACCTCCCGTGCAGGTCAAATTTGTGCAATCTCTTTCTGATTGTAGAAGCATGCACTTTGACACCAACAGTTGCAGACTTACTAGCAGATCCTGTGATGAAACTTTGGGGTTTTTGGAGACTTCTTTTTGCATCAGATGGTCTGCTCTTGGACTGAATTTGCTGGGAGGGCCAGTCTTGGACAAATTGGCAGTCGTTTGAGTGCCATTTCTGGATTATTTTCCTTACAGTGGAATGATGTATTTTAAATAATTTGGAGATCTTTTAAAATCCCTTGCCAGACTCATAGGCATCTACAACATTTTATTATGAAGACCTTACAGAACTCTTTAGATGTTGGCATGGTGACACCACACACCTCAATTATAAAGGGAAGACCAGACACTAAATATGAGAGGGGTATAAATAAAACAGGTTCCACCTGCACTCCCTAAGTGTATCAACTTTATTAATAGGCACTGTTTCAATGAGGATCAAATGTTTGTCAAAATATGTATATATCAAAAAACAATTTCCATGGGGTGTACTTATTTTCTCACATGACTGTATGTGGGTGTGTTTAAAACAACATTTGACAGTTTTCCTGTAGTCATTGGTGTGATTGAGTACTTAAATTTGAATGTATCATAATTGGTAATGATTTGTCAATTGTGAGGTTAATGTCTGTCCATACAAACTAACCCAAAACTATGCAACGAAATTACTGCCTAAATTATTCCTAAATACAGCAGGAGGCACACACACACACACACACACACACACACACATACACACAAATGAATCCAAATACTTTTGGCTGAAGATGCTAACAAGCGAGGACACCTGACAATGTCTGCTGAGAAAGTGAGAATGACTCATCCAGACACACACATCCATGCCAGGCCCTGAGGGCAGACTTCACACCTGCAAACCTCAGCAATGCTTTAACAGCTACAACACAAAGCATCCTTTGAAAACTCAGCTTCCTGCTCTGAGGTGAGGATGTAGTGTGCACAGATAAAGTGCTTTGGGGTGGCTCTCCATAATGCTTTTCTCTTCCCTTCCTCTCCTCTTAGTGTAAAAGAGAATGCAGACACTTCACATGTGTGATTTTAGCGATGATGGAGGCTTCCAACTGGCTTAGAGCCCAGACAGCTGATTTATGGCCATGCGGGAGAGAGGGGACTAAAAGGGCACACTTTCTTTGGCTGTGTCCTCTCTCTCTCTCTCTCTGCTCTGTCCACTGGCTCGTTCAGTGGGGATTTTCCCACAAAATTCATTAACATTCCACATGAATGCGCTGTACATTTTCTGGCAGACGGTCACGCTAAACTAAACAACCGCACAATAAAAGACTGTGTTTGGCAACGAGGTAGGAGGAGTACAGAGATAGACACCAAGAGAAGAAGTGAGAAAGATATCTTCTTCATTCAATCTCTCTTTCACCAGTGCCATCCATCCCTACCTTAAATCCTCAACATCCATTCAGTCTCCGCTTTATCATTAATTCTATATGCTAAAACATAGCTAGCATAACATGTAAAGATGTCGGGCATGCACGCACACACACACGCACACACACTACTATGCTCATCATAGATATAAGAAACCTAGATTCTGCTTTGAAATGATGCATCTACAGCGCAGTCTTCCCCGTGGGAGCGACTTTTTATGTCATGCTAGTGTAGCTTACATTATGTTACTTGGTCAATTCAGTCACTCAACACACTTTCAGTAACCGCTTTATCCTAGTCAGGGTCCCGGTGGATCCAGGAATTCCTTTCATGAATTAAAAAGATTTGATTATCCATCGGTCCATACATTTTCCTGTACCGCTTATCCTATACAGGGTTGCGAGGAGCCTGGAGCCTATCCCGGGGACTCGGTGCAAAAGGCGGGGGACAACCTGGATGGGGTGCCAATCCATCGCAGGGTACAATCGCACATGCACTCACACACCCATTCACGCACTACGGACAATTTAGAGAACGGCATTCAACATCACGCATGTCTTTGGACTGGGGGAGGAAACCGGAAGAACATGCGTTTGCATGGGAAGAACATGCAGACTAGCAGTGCAGATATATTTGAATTTACATCACCTGGTACAAGAAGAAATGCACAAAGTATATTTTGGAAGCAAGACTGCAAATTATTAAATTTCACTGACACTGAAATTCAAGCAATTGTCTTTTGCAGGGCCCCATCAGCTAACTCACAAGGCATTATGTTTACTTGCCCCTGCTTTAAACTTAACTCTTAATAAAGTTTTACAGACAGAATGCCATAACTAAAGTTTTTAACCCAATGACAATAACATGCTCCTAAAACCTCAATGAGTGAAGTGTCCAAATGTTTGTTTTTCATGTCTGACAGCCAATGAGCTTGCAGCTTTCAAGATTCTAAAACTGGACAGAAAAGTGTACAAGTGTCAGACACTCAGTGGGCCATAGATAGAGCATATGAGGCTAAGACTATCTGGGCTTTTGCAATAGCCAATGCAGAAATGACTGTTGTGCTTTTTAAATTTTTATTTTTTTTTTTAAACATGGTAAAACAGAGTTTTACCTTTTACATGGTAAACTGATAACAGGGTAATTCTAGGGCATCATTGCACATGTATCAAAAAGTAATAACCTATCATGGTGCATACACGTGTATGTGGCTCCTCTTCTGGCATGAAGAGGAATGTATTTTCCACAAGCAAATAAACACATACTACAGTTCAGATGTCCTTTTGAATTCCGGCCAACAGAAGGGCATCATGGTACCTCAGACTGCTCGAGGCCTTATTGACCAAGCCTCAATCTCTTGTTCCAAATTAGTCTGCTAAAGCCTTTTCACATGCAGGCAATAACAAACTGCACCTCAGAGCAACACTGCAACTCCTGAGCTAGCTTATGTAAAGGATGGGATGGTGAAATCTGATCTGGGACCAGGATGCTGTCATAGTTTGTAAACAGCAAACCTTCTCCTGCCAAAACAATGTCGGCAACTAGTCAACAAAGCGTACCTGCCTCAAAAATTATTATTATTATAATTATTGTTTTTGGTGCACTTAAGTCATACAGTCCTAAACATTGTCCTTAGTTCGGCTTTGAGAGTCGTTTTCCAGAAACAGGAAAACGACACCTAGATTTGCTACAGAGCCAGTTTCCAAGTCTGCGGATGGGTAGAGATTACTGTACCTGGGTGTGAATACAGAATTATGGAGGAAGTTCTCAAACACTTTGCTGAGGGCACGCTCCTCTGCCTCTGCCTTTAGGGCTTCCTTGGTCTTGGGGCACGGGCAGCATTGGCCTTTCTCACCACCAGCCACGTCTGATTTAGTGGGCTTAGTGTCCTCCTCCATTTCTGACAGGGCTGTGGCTGAGATGCGGATTGGGATCTTCAGTTCTGTGGGCAAACAAAGTTGCTATTATGTTAGTACACTTGGCTTGTGGTCACTTTCCACTCATGGACAGAGTAGAACGAGGCTGACACACGATAAGCAACAGATGGAGGACAGTCTGTAATTACATACATACAAACTGCATGTAGAAGGAAGTGCAGGTACAATAGGAGTACAAAATAAAATGGCCACAAAGTAAAAAAAAAAAAACATCCATTGAGCAGCAGTGAGTTCTGCGGGAGGAAACACACTGGTGATGACAGCGGTCTGAGGAGAATGGCCAGAATGGTTTGAGCTGACAAGAAGTCTGTAGAAACTCAAATAAGCACTCTACCACTGTGATGAGCAGTAGTAACACATCAAACCTTGAGGTGGATGGGCTACAACAACAGGAGGTCACATCAGGTCCCACTACTAGCTGAGATACATTTCTGCTCATCATGGTTGTAAAGCGTGATTATTTGAGTTTTCCTCTGACCTCTCTTATCAACAAGGCGTTTCCACCCACAGAACTGTCGCTCACTCAATGTTTTTTTGCTTTTCACAACATTCTGTGTAAACTAAAGACTTGACCTGTATCTGCATGATTGTATGCATTGCGCTGCTGTAACATGATTGCCTGATTGGATAACTGCATCAATGTGCAGGTGTACAGGTGTTCCAATTAAAGTGGACGGTGAGTGTATATTTTGCATGTTTAGTGTACACTATAGTACTTCTGGAATTTACATGGCTATGCATGACAATGGACAAGGCTAGTAATGGAACTCTTGGTGCAAGATGTAGAAATCAGAAGGGGTATTTGTAATTCATGAGGGTTAGATTTCAGAAAGTGAGAAAGAAATGAAGTGAGCAAATTGAGAAGGGGACAAGAAAAGGGATACATAAAAAGAGGGAAAAGGTTAGGTGAGGTCAAAGCAGTGCATCTGAAAGGGGTTCCCTTACCTTTCCACAATATTTTTATTTTATTTTCACTTTTTAACACTTTGAAATACAGCCTTTTACATTCATATACATTCATTCAAATTCCATACAACCATAAGATAGCTTCATTCAAACTAAAAAAACAAAACCCCACTCAAGAACAAGAATGCTCCTCCTGTTTTCACAAATGGTAATCTATTCATAATTGACTATTAAAATCATAATGAATGCAAAATTAAACAAATACATGTTGTAGAGTATATCAATTCTACAAGGACGGGGGTTTCCTTACCTTTTGAGCAGTAGTTGTGCTGGTAGAGCTCACGGTCCTCGGGCTGCTGTTGCCAGCGGAGAAGGTAGAAGGTGGAATTCCCATTTGGGGAAATGGGAGGAGACCACTTCACCACTAAAGACGAGGACGAATTTGCATACGCACGGGCATCTCTGGGCATTGAAGGCTCTGTGAAGTGACCACATAGTTAATCTTTCCCTTTTTAACCATGGCTATAATGTTGGGTCTAATGACAGCAGCAGGATATGCATGTCCTTTAAACTCATAAACAAGCAAATGAGGGAAATCTGATGTTCAGTGTTTTTGATGTTAATTACATAAGCAGTTTTTACTGCATGCAATCACATCGATGGTGTTCAATTAGGAAGACTTAAGTTGTTTCCAGTAAAGGAAATGTATAGTAGATAGTAAATCACATATATTTACTTCAAATCACTACCCATGACTGCAGGGGCTGGTTACCTACCCGAAGCTTTGGTGCGGATATAGACCACTTCACTCTTAGCCCCCAGAGTATGTTTATCCTCCACCACCAGGGTGATGGCTTTCACAAAAATGGCATACTGCGTCCAGGGCTTTAACGGGTAGAGCAGAACTCCCGGATCCATAGATTTCTCCTGAGGGAGGTCCACATCTACCATGGTCCAACTGGACCCACAGCCATCCTGTCCATCAAACTCCGTAATGTTCTGGAACGGTCTGTGTCACAAAAATCACCAGAAGCATTTTAAATATCTGATTCAATTTGCAAACGTGTTTGTGCTAGGATTACTTAAGGACAGGATATGTCTTATTAGATCTTACAAGTTGCTTTCTAAGCTAACCTAAGCTGCTTTCTGTTCTATGAAACCACATTTAAAAAAAAAATAAATAAATAATGGATTCCTCTGGGAGCTGTTTAGAGTTCATTGTCCTAACAGCAGATTGGATCATTATGGAGCAGGAATCACATTTTAGATTTGCTAAACAGGAACAGATTTTAGAAATGTTCCTAATTTTATTCAGGAGTTGAGCTTCGTCCCAGACTTTTCAGAGTAATACAGATATGAATGTAGGCCAACAGAAACACTCACGCTTCCTTGTAGTAGACTATAAAGCTGATGAGATCTCTGTAGTCTGGCGGTCGGTAGCGTTCCCAGGTCAGTTTTATTCGATTGCTCTGGGTATTGTTGGACTTGAATCTTAGAATATGACTTTCACCTTAGGGAAAAAGGACACACGCGCGATTTATATTCGAGATTTTTGTCTTGGCATTGTTCCTGAAGAAATGTAATGCAACATCAGTCTTGATGAATTACTACAACAGAGATGGTGACATGAGTCTAGATTATATATATATTTTTTTAAAAGCTACTCACAACTAGCTCGTTCCCCGTTGTTGCGAACATCATCTTCCTCCATCTTCTCCAAGACACCCGTCTTCTCCCACATCTTACGAATCTCAGACATGCAGAGTTTAGGGTTGGAGCGGAAGAAAAGTTTACCTGCTCGGATGGTCAGGTTGTGCTGGCTCCAGTCCCACAGATGCTGCAGGTGCTGATTATCCAGTGCTGAGAATGCATACATCCTATTTGACACAAAGAACAACAAGTGCAAGTGTTAGAATAGTGCCGATAGATTACAAAAGAAAGAGTACATATGTTGCATGGGTGGAACCCTCAAGGGTTTAGTATGTATCTTGTACCTAGAAACATGTACATGGTACAGTACTTTAGTATTTTTTTTTTCTAAGTGTAGTTTCAGCTCTTCCTTCAGAATACAGTGGTACAAAGACAGGGTCAGAGACAAAGAAGTGCAATGGTATGCTCACATAAATTATGGTAATGTATCATTACTACCTTATATTGTGGCAATTGTTTGTACATTCTTATATCTGATTACAATTTTACTCTTTCAAAGAGGACAAAATTGTACATCTTTATTATAGCTACGCTCAATCAACTTACCATATAGGTAACATTGTAGGTACACATTTGCTGCCTGTAACCCATGTGTTGCTACGTGTAATTTGTCAGCCCCTCTTCTACCCATCCATCAATGCACAGAGCTTACTACTGACAGCACAGTTGTGATACAGACTTGCTATTGGCATAGTACAACACTGTGGATACTTACTAGCCATTTTATCTGACAGTAATACCAGTGCAACAGGCACTGAGAACCCACTACACCGAACACCAGCATCACTGCAGTGCTGAGAATGCTCCACCATGAAAATATCAGGCATAATGTACAGTATATGTGTTTTCAGTTCACTAAAGCCACAGCAAGTATGTGCAGATATTGTGTTTCATCCTCACACCGAGTTGATGTGGAAGTAATCTGCACTTTGGGTATGTTTAGTTCAACAGAACATCTAAGGAATGTGGGGAATGCTAGACACACACATACAGGCCCCCTACAAGATGAAACCTGAGAACAAAGAAAGGCTTTCTCACGACCTCTTTCACCTTCGTCCTCTAAACTTCTTAGACGTTTTACCTGAAGCAAAATTACTCACATCTGACATCATGCTAAAACCCAAATTTACAGAATATATTGACTTACAGACTCTCAGCAGATTCTCTGTAAAAAAAAAAAAAATTAAAAATTGAAAACTGTATTACAGTATTATATTATGCATACATGAAGAGCATTTCCTGCACTACATAAGTTGGAGGCCAAAAAGCAAAATGGCTCATGCCTTCTCACAAACTCACATATTCCTTTAAAAACCTAGAATATCCATGCATCTAGCCATCTATTTTCTATACCGCTTATCCTACACAGGGTTGCGGAGGAGCCTGGAGCCTATCACAGGGGACTCGGGGCACAAGGCATGGGACACCTTTGACTGGGTGCCAATCCATCGTAGGGCACAATCACACACACACACACCCATTCACACGCTGCAGACAATTTGGATATGCCAATCAGACTACAACACATGTCATTGTACTGGAGGAGGAAACCAGAGTACCTGGAGGAAACGCCCGAAGCACGGGGAAAACATCCAAAGTCCGCGCACACAGGGTGGAGATGGGAATGCGAGGAGTACGTCCTAACCACTAAGCTAAACAACTAGAATACCCAAATAGTAAAAAAATAAATAAATAGGCTGAGACAAATGTATTAAAAAAAACATGGGCTAAAACTATGAATTTGTTGCATGCTGGTCCAATGGATCAGTTTAATACTTTCATCAGCAGGATGCTATGTTAAAATGAGGTAAAGGAAAAAAATGATGCATAAGGTATAAAAAAAAATGTTATGTGCGTTCCATTTCATCATCAACCTATGAGGGCACATGACTCCTCATACTCCAATAATGGAAAAGTACACCAGTATTCTAGTTTGGCGCACGTTTAAAACCAGTTCAATTTAACGGGTGTAATAAAAGTACTTAACCTGCAGAAGTCACATAAGGTATGAAAGCGGATATTTGGTGTGGTGTGCAAAACAAAATGAAAAGTAGAGTCTTACTGATCTAAAAGCTCCTCTCCATTAATGTAGCGCAGACTCTTCAAGAATGAGAGGGAGCCCAGAGTGTGAGAGTGTTTGATCCGCACATAGCCTGTCACGGTTTGGATCAAGCCCATGAAACTCTCCAGCTCTGAAGCAATGTTGTCTAGAGAAAAATGGGAAAAGACATAGGTGAAAAAAAATGTGTCACTATAGTGGTCAGTACTAATACGATAAAGAGCCTCACAGTAGCCTGCATAAAAGCTTATTGTACATGTATTATAATCAGTAACGAAGGACACAAGTTTAATTTGCTTTTGAAAGCAAGGGTCTATGCTGAGTACACATCACAATAAGATAATATAAAAAAGGACTCACTTCGTCCTAAATACTTACTGCCTCGACGGATATTGATGTGCAGGTTGCCTTTGATGACAGTGCAGCCCTGCAGGGACTGGGCGGCATCCACTGAGTCGATGGTTTTAGTATCACAGAACTTATCACAGAGGCCATCACACGCACTACAGAACATACTGTAAGAGAAGTGTATGTGTGTGTGTGTGAGAGAGAGAGAGACAGTGTGTATAACAGAAAATGTCAAGGACAGGCCACTACACTCTGAGCTGAAAAATGCCAGTAAACCACAACAGGAATACTATGTGTCATAATTTTCTGAAAGTAAAACAATAATGTAACTTTAATGCAATCATTCTTAATGTTTTAACTTCAAACGACAAAGTAAATTGTAGGTTCTTCATCCAGGTTATAAAGGACAAAAGGTCAAGAGGAAAAGCAAGGGCTTGTGTTTGCCCACTGTTTCACAAACTGAACCACACTTCCAGCAAGTCGCTATATTCTTGGAAGTCCACTTCCTCCAATCATGAATGTCAAAACAACACATCTTGCCTTGTGTGCTTCTATATCAGGGCAAGGGCAAGGAACTCAAGTAGTTACACATGTGAGAAGGGCACATGTGGGAAAGAACCCTTAGATGACTAATTTACTACCTCTTAGCAAGCTCTGTGAAAATCTGTAAAACGCTCTGTAAATTCAACAAAGCCTTGAATATACAATATTTTTTCCAATTCTAAAGTGATATGTAACATTATTGTTTACCGTTATACTTGATATACTGTATATTATTTATTTTAAAAAGTCAAGTCAAAAACGAAAACCTACTTAAGATCCATTGTAGGCAGCAATAAGGCCACCCAATTAAATCCAAAATGAAACCAAAAATGAAACACAGAGACATGCTAAAAGAGTCGAAACACACCTTTGGCTCTCATTGCGGGTGAAGCCAGGTGGGCAATCAGGCATGCACTCGCCATCGTGGATGACGAAGTCCACTTCGCTGGGCAGGTGGACCTGGGCGCACACCTCCTTGGGGATGCAGCGCCAGCCCTCGAAACGGTAGGTGCCAGGAGGACAGTCCTGCACGCAGCGGCCCTCGTGGGAATAATGCTGGCAGGCGGCACACGCCATGTCATTCCCTGCTTCTGTACAGCTCCCCAGGCATTGTGGGTGGCAGCACTCGCCCGAATCCGTGCAGGCTTGACCCTCGCATTTTGGTGGGCATGCTAGAAAAAACACACACACAAAGAAGATTAGCAAACAGTCGGGCCATGATAAAGAAAAACCGCTTGCTGATTCAAGTTACAATACAGCTTGAACTCTAAATTTCCCCAAAAGCCAAAACAGTTTAATAAGTTAACTTATCATTATCTCTACTCTATAGCACAGTAATATGGAGAACTTGCACCAAGACACCAATTACGCTCCAAGCTTAAGACATGCACATATGTTTGTGCTTTGCTCACTGAAGCTTTTGGAAGGCAGCTGACTGATTAGTGGTCTGTAAAAACAGTCCTGGAGAGAGAAAGAAATGGAGGGAGTGCCACATCGAGTTGTCCTGTATGGCATGTTTGTGCAGGGCCCCTGCTGCTTTGTGACAGCCTTTTTAGTAAACGGCTGCTCAGGCCTGACTAAATAAATATTATCCCAGTTAGGGACTGCTAAAGAAATTAGAAAGAAGGGGAAAGCCGAGAAAAAGAGATGACTAGACAGCCACTTGAATGCAGTTTGTTATAACAGTGTGGGGGAAAGTGGCCGACAGGAGATTAGGAGCTTTAACTGAACAGACCCAACTTTAACATAAGTGTTTTACAGACATGACACTACACAATACACACTCACAATAACCCCAGACAGCCCAGATGGTGGCTGTTCAATACATGCCTGTAGGGCAAAGTGGTCTACAAAGCTCTGCAGCAGAGACGTAAAATGCACATAGCACACAACTGGAATGTGATCAGATCAGCCAAACCTATTCCTGCAGATATTCTGGCTTAATATCTCAACAGATTTAATCATAATCTGCATTGTGTGTTCACACATCAGACTGGCTTTATGGAGTAAGAATTCACCCACAGAATAAAGAATCATCAACTTATCCCAAAACAAACCACATAGCAAATAATGACATGGAAAAAAGGACGACGGCTCATTTCACCTGGTGAGGTGACGCACCTTTTATGGCATCCTTGTACAATTACAGTTTCTGGTAATCCTTTTTCTCACCTTGTTGACAGCTCTCTAAGTTCTCACTTACTTGATCAGCTTATTTATCCTACATAGCTATGATATTTGCATATTTCACAGGTGAAATGAGATCACTATTCACCTTAAACGCATTGTTGTTTCCACAATGCTTTGTTTATGGCAACTTAGTCTTTGCATATTCCTTGTTTCTAGGAGCAGATATAAATGTGGGAAAGGGCTTTTGAATAACAATGTTGTGTTAAAGGAGTGGTAGGTGATACTGTGATATTTCCCAAAGCACATATAATCTGGCGTCAAAGTACTTGCCTTTGGCTCGCTTGCATCCAAGTAGGATCGGCTTGCGTTAGACCGTGAGAAACTTAAACGCAAAACAAAAGAAAGCGGAGAACGAGAATAGGCGTGTACCGAATTAGGTGTTCATCAAAAAATCTTAGTGACTTTTCAGTGTTTAGATGTAGTCAGTACAGATTGTTGCAGAGCTGAGGGAACTGACCCTATTCTCTACAAATCTCTGATCAATGTGAGAATCGTTCTGCCAGACTAAGTTATTGAACAGCAGAAAGAAACAAGTCTCGACTGTTAACAGGAATGCCATGAGCTAGGGCTCTGAGCTGCTGATACTCGGCTCTGAATGCACCCGTGACACTCATATTTGGAAAAAAACATCTCAGTATACTGAAGAAGGCACAATGCATGTTAAGCACCGCTGCATCACTGGAAGCCTTGTGCTAGACAAGCAGCTCCACAAGACAACGCCAACAAGAAGACAGGCGATCATGGTTGCCAGGCAACGGGCTCTTGGCACTATGTGTGACACACTCCAGAGGCATTACCAACACATCTAAATGAAACATTTCCCTTCCTGATTTATGGACATGTAGCACTCTGACTGACTGAGAAAATGTGACTGATGTGTTTAGTGCTGTAATTATTTGCTGTAATGCTTCTGTGCAGATGTGCTCTGTACAGAATCTACATTTAAGTGAGCCCCATATACGTCCTACTCTAGCAAAGAGGGTTAACCTAGACATACATATTTCACATAATATCTCATTACTTAACTAAGGATAGAGCTGACACACACACATAAAAACACTCCTGGCATTTCCCCCACATTCTTTCCCCATGTCCTGCCAGATCACAAGATACACTAAGCAAAGGGGAATTTCTGGATAATTCTGCCACAGGTGAGACAGAGTGTCGCCAAAAATGCTAATGCAACATTATTCTGGTTACGTCCTTGTTTGTTTTCTCAAATCTGCTGCCTGTGTTTGTGAGACAAAGCACACTTGGTCACCTTTCTCAAAGTCATAAATGTATGGCAGTGATACAGAAGAGAGTGTGGTGTAGATGCAATACACCAAGTAAGAGCTGCTCTGCCTTAAATAGCCATGTTTTATACACTATTAATAGCTGCAGTCTTTCTGGTTCTAAATCCAGATGCAATCAAGTGCTCACTGTTTTTCCCACATCTCCCTCTCACCTAGAATGGCATTACTTTTGAACTGTCAGAAAATGAGGCCGCATGTAGGAGCTTTTCGCTCTTACACATAACCTGCAGAATATCAGCATTGCTGCAGAGGAGAGGAGGGAGTAGAGGAAATGGGAGGATGCTGATCTTTTGCTCGGAATATGACCAAAAGGGGGCAGCCAAAGCAAACGCAGCGAATGCTGATGTTCTGCAGCGAAAAAAGCTTCACACTGCTTCTACAGATTCCCTGATTGGGGAAAACATCTCAAACATGCATACCTTCTGCTGAGGTTCTTGGGGAAAGGGGAGTCAGTGATGGAGATGGAGAGAAGGATAGAGAGAATGTACCATTTCACAGCCTGTGTACTGTTAGCTGGCGTCATTTCCCATAGTGAGGAAACACAAATGTACAAAGAGGGGGTCTGCTCTTTTATTTTTAATCAGGCTCCATAATACTGGCCTGTTCCCAACCGACTGTGCTCTACACTCAGCTATGCCAGGCATCACAATTTTTACATGACATGCTTGGACAGACCAATGTCCAATCAACTCAGAGATCTACAGACAATTCATTTGACCTCATGGCTTGTTTTTAACACAGGTGAACTTCCTGTACAAACACACCTGTGTCTCTGAATACTGGGGTAAATGTGATATTATATTTATTTTAAAACATCATATTTAATGTTTAATACATTTTAAAAAGTTTTTTTTTTACACAATAATGATAAAAAAATTAATTGAGCAAGGCTATAATTGTCATATCACAGCCTGTCACGGACTCATCTTCCCAGCAAGCACATCGGCCTACAAATATGACCATTCTAATACCGTCCCAGCTCACAATCACCTAACTTCTAACACAGCACACCTGGGTTCAATCAGGCTCACATTCACTACATAAAAGGGCTTTTAGTCAGTACACACTTTACTGTGTTGTTACCAAGCCTTATATACCGTGTTTGAGTCTACTGTTTTTGTCCTGTTTTCTATCTAATGTTTTGGAGCGTTTGTGCCTTGCCCACTTCAGTCTGTTTGTTCATCGCCTGGCCCTCTGCCTGTTTTTTGACATTGAGTTTGCATTACGCATCGGATTTTCTGCTTGTTTTTTTTCGAATAAACTGAAACTTGTACCTGCGATTGCATCCGCTTCTATTCTATCTGTGACAGTAATATGATGAAATGGGGACGAGATGTAAATACTTTGTTAAATTCCCCTCAAATACATATTAAGGAATTTGATGTTAGATCTGCTGGAAGATGGAAGAAGTCTTCCTGACTCTACATTAGACCAGTGCATGCTTCAGTTCTGTTCTTTATGTTGTTTATACAATTTCAGTGACCTAAGAGACAGAGAGAGAACCACACAGCCTGCAGAGAATGTGATGTGAGCCAATAAAATGGCTTGCGCCTCTTTATCTATGAAGGAAAGAGAGAGAGAAAATCCCACCTCACTACCACTTCGGACTGGCACTGCAGAGAAAACAAAAACACAGGCACACGCTGAGCAGCAAGGAGCCCAGCCCTCCCCCTCTCTGTGAAAACAGCCAGGTCACACAGCACACAGCCACTGCTGCACTCCAAATCACTGCAATATGCCGAGTGGCACGTATGCACATTCGCCTCAGGGATGAAACAAATTGTGCGCACAAGGGCTTCTTCCAGCCACCACACTGTAACATTGCTCAGAGAGAGCACAGGAAATAAGGAGCATATAAAAACACAGTGTTAGTGGCCTGGCAAGAACCCACTGACACACTTGGATTCTGATTCGTGGGCTTGTGCTCTTTTAGCAGCACACTGTAAACACTGCCCCGTGTACTAAGCAAGAGCATAATCAGAAAGCAGAATGTTAATCCACTTGTTCTTATCAACAGTCACAGACTTTATTTTCCATTCCTATAATTCAGTCGTAAAAGAATATGCTCAGCAAGGGTCAGCATTATGGAAAACAATTTTAGGCACTGTTTGCAAATTCATTCAGAAAACCACCTACAAAATGAACAGAATAAGAGCATTTTTATTCAGACTACTTGGAACGCTGCCGTATCCTATCATTTGCTGAGCTGTTCACGGTGGTTTGCAGAGCGTGGAGCATATCACAAACTGCGTGCCATTAGACTATTTCAGCACAGGCGAGCAAGAATGGAGCAAAGAAAATGAGAGTCCACCAATGTGCGTCATCTCCGTCTTCCTGACTGAAACGTCGCCCTCGTCACGCATAATTCTACACACACACACACACACACACACACACACACACACACACACACACACACGTAGCTAAAGCGCTCCATCTCTCCTTTACCCTATATCCCCTCAACCTCTGCATTGTCCCATATTCTTTTCCAGGGCACACTGTACTTGTTATTTAGTTTGCTGGCAAACAGGTTACTTAGTATTATTTCTGCTAACATTGCAACACAAATTAACAGTTTAAATATTACTACATCAACATTTATTAATAAAATTAACAGATTTTAATGCTTTTATTTTAATCACATCAGCCTTGCCAGCTAAACTAAATACTTAAAGCTGAATATGTTTTTCATTTGCTCTATAACAGCAGTTTGTAGTTACACCTGCAATGAAAGATGAACATGTCGTGCAACTCACTCCGAATATACCAATACATACAGTTGCAATCAAAATTATTCAACCCTCATTGCAAATGAACAAAACAAAACAAAAGCAATTGATATAGCTCAACACAACGAATGCTTCAAGCGGTTTCCCCAAATTCAATTGAAAATGCAACTTATAATGATTTCTCCAGTTTCAAAATTATTCAACCCCGTGAATAGAATCACTCACAACAGCACAAATATGCAAAACAGGTGTTGTCTTAAGCACACCTGATGCAACTAATCAAGGGCTTCATTAGTTGCACCAGGTGTGCTTGAGCTGGAACACATGAAACACCTGAACTGGCTATGGGTAGAAAATTCATGAAATACCTGGACGGGGCAGAAAAAATTAGCAACCAGATTTCTTAGAAGGCAGGTTGTGAAAAATCCTCGAGTGACTGCAGAAGACCTGCAGTGAGACTTGGTGGCAACAGGCACTGAGGTTTCAGTGAGCACAGTAAGGTGTACTAAATGCAGAAGGTTTCCATGCCAGAACTCCAAGACGTACACCACTACTGACCCAAAAGCACAAGAAAGGTCGGCTCAAAATCATATAAATAAGCCACAGGAGTTTTGGGATTCATGTTTGTGGAACTTTTTGGCTCGATGGATCAGCGGTATGTCTGGACGAAGAAGAATGAAGAAAGAACACTCTGTCCACAGTCAAGCATGGTGGTGGCGGCTCGGTGTTGCTCTGGGGCTGCTTTGCATCCTCTGGCACTGGAAACCTGCAGCATGTGGAAGGCAAGATGGATTCATTGAAGTATCAGGAAATCCTAGGAGAAAACATGCTGTCTGTGAGGAAGCTGAAGCTTGGGCATCATTGGACCTTCCAACAGGACAATGATCCCAAGCATACCTCAAATTCCACCAAGGCTTAGTTGCAGAAGTAGTCCTGGAAGATTCTACAGGGCCATCACAGTCACCTGACTCGAACCCCATAGAAAATCTCTGGTGGGATTTGAAGAAGGCAGATGCAGCATGCAAACCCAAGAATATTACTGAACTGGAGGCCATTGCTCATGAAGAATGGGCTAAGATTCCTCAGGAACTCTGCCAGAAGCTTGTGTATGGCTACGCATCTCGTTTGCAGCAGGTCATAACAGCAAAAGGGTGCTCTTCTAAAGATAATTGTCATGAACGGGTTGAATAATTTTGAAACTGGAGAAATCATCATAAGTTGCATTTTCGGTTGAATTTGGGGAAACCACTTGAAGCATTCATTGTCTTGAACTATTTTAATTGCTTTTGTTTGATTTGTTCATTGCAAACAGCTGAAAGTCTGTAAATTTTGACAATAAATCTGATTTGCAATGTGGGTCGAATAATTTTGATTGCAATTGGAAAGGGAGGTGATTTACAAAGAATACATTCTGATGCATGTATTTAGAGAGAATAAAAGATTCTGTCTGTGCTATTGCATCTAACCACAGAAAATAACTAATCTAAAAAGAGATCTCTTTTATTAACTCTGATAAGTCTCCTCTTGAGTTTCAGTAGACATCTCAACAAAGTCACACAATGTGCTCAGATTTGTCAATGAAAATGATGTCAATCTCCTTCAAATAAACTACTAAGTTTACTTAAAGAAGTTAAACAAGCATACTAGTGTATATTTGAAGAGTAATGTAATTTACTCATGCTTGTAATGGATTTGTGATATGCTAGACTGATTCTGCGCTTGTTTGGGGGAGGAGCTTATAATCGCAGGTTTGCATTCACAAAGAAGAATTCTACCCAAACCATGGATCGGTTGTGCAATTCCTTAGGGCACTTTGTGCACACAGGTTTTGCAAAATGGTAGGCACTAGATTAATTTGTTTATTGCTTTTTGTATCATTTTCCTTTGGTACCGACATTCAAGTGGCAAAGAACAATACTTTTTGGATGGAAGGGCACTACAAATAATGGGTAGGGCCTCCCTTTGCTCTCAAAGCAACCTCAATTCTTCATTCCATAAATTCCACAAGATGTTGAAATATTCCTTTGAGATTCTGGTCCATCATGTTGACATGATGGCATCACGCAATTCCTGCAGATTCTTCAGGTGAACTTTCAGGCTGTGAATCTCCCATTCTACTGCATCCCAAAGGTGTTCTACTAGATTCAGATCCAGTGACTGGGAAGGTCACTGAAGAACATTGAACTCATTGTCATGTTCATGAAACCAGTTTGAGACGACTTCTGCTTTGTGATATGGTGCATTGTCATGCTGTAAGTAGCCATTAGAAGATGGGTAAACTGTGGCCATGAAGGGATGCACATGGTCAGCAACAATACTCAGCAATAATAGACTGTGGCATTCAAGCAACGATTGATTGGTATTAACAATCCCAGAGTGTGTTAAGAAAACATTCCTCACACCATTACACCACCTCCACCAGTCTGGACCATTGACAAAAGGCAGGTTGGGTTCATGGATTCATGCTGTTGGTGGCAAGTCCTGTCCCTACCATCTGTGTGCCTCAGCACAAATCGCGATTCATCAGACCAGGCTACGTTTTTCTAATCTTCAACTGTCCAGTTTTGGTGAGCCGGTTCCCACTGCAGACTCAGATTTATGTTCTTGGCTGACAGAAGTGGAACCCGACATGGTCTTCTGCTGCTATAACCCATCCGCCTCAAGGTTTGACATGTTGTGCATTCTGAGATACTTTTCTGCTCACCACAATTGTACCGTGTTTGAGATACTGCTGCCTCTCTGTCAACTCGAACCAGTTTTACCATTCTCTGTTGACCTCTGTCATCAACAAGGTGTTTCCATCCACAGAATTGATGTTCACTGGATTAAGCTCTAGAAAGTGTTGTGCATGAAAAGCCCAGGGGATCAGCAGTTATAGAAATACTCAAACCAGCCAGTCTAGCACCAGCAAACATGCAATGGTCAAAATCACTGAGATCATATTTTTCCCCCATTTGAATGGTTGATGTGAACATTAGCCAAAGCTGCTGGCCCATATCTGCATGGTTTTATGCATTGAACTGCTGCCACATGATTGGCTGATTAAATAATTGCATGACTGAGTGTACAGGTGTTCCTAATAAAGTGCGCTGTAAATGTAAGGTGTTCTGTCTCCTCTGACGACCTTAACAACCCTTTCCTTGTCATCACAAAACCTGAAACAGGAAGTAATGTGACAAGATGAACCAGTAATTTGGCTGCAGCACCTGATGCTGACAGAGGCATGGTTTGGTGGAAGTGAACCCCAGACCACCAGAAAAAAATCACAAGTGTATAAAAGCATGTGGAAAAATTTACACTAGATATTGTCTTCTAAGAAATTTAGTAGCCAATCTGTCTACCGGCATATCTTTGGAGGAAAATGGAGAATCTGGAGGAAACACATGAGTACAGGGAAAACATGCACAGTAGACTTACTCCCCTCTTTTCCATCCTTCCATGGCTCAGTGACTTTGATTAAATTGGTAGTAATTTCAAGTGGTAGTAAATATATTTGGCAACAAATGTAGTTATTTTTGGCGACACATGTATTTGAACTAAAATGCCACCTTACGTGTCATAAAACTGCTGCCCATAATGTTCAAGTTCCGGACAGTGCATGTTCCTGCTTGTTTATGCTTTCTGCCCTAAGTGTCAAAAAAAAAAAGTCGATAAAGGTGCACAATACCTGTGCTTACAGAGAAGAGGCTCTTGTGCATTAAATAAAAAAAAAGCTGAAATCTATGTTCTTCTGTTACATATTCACTATAACCTACAGAACCAACAACAAGTAAATAATGAACAGAGGGACTAAAGGAAGAAATTTACCCATTTTATTTACCAGTTACATTTCACTTAGTCTGCTTTCTAAAGTAGGCTCACTTACAAACATTACTTAACATGCCGTAGCATTTATTTGGACAGTTTTACTATATTCACTATTCCAAAATGTAATTTTAATGTTTCACACTTGGCCTACATTTGTAGGCCAACTTGCTGGTTACAGTGGCTATTTTATATTTGTTTTTGCAAAATAAAAATGGCATATAAAATCTTATGAGCAAACTGTTCATTACTTGGTGCCTTGAATAACAAAGTGTTTGATATAACCCTATAAACCGCTGTTGTGGAAATCCCCTGTGAAGGCTTTATCGCTACAGAATGGAAAACACCGACAGTGTCTCATATCACGTTCAGCAACCATGTGACGTTGAGGAATTAGTTTGGAGTGATTTAAGGAGACCTTTTAATAGGGTATTAAGCTATTTTTGTATTTCCAGGCTGCTTTTTTTTGTTTTGTTGTTGTTCCACTGCAATTTACATAACTACTCAAATAAAAAAATTAAAAAATCTTAATGTGGTTAATGGTCCTTTCAGCTTAGATCATGTTTTCATAAAATGTGTATATTGTGATATACAATACATTAACTTGTGATGTAACTTACACCATTCAGATCCTAATGAGATTCTAAATTAGTGATTATTAAAGACAGGTGCACTTGCAGGGTAAACATGTTAAACCTATAGATAAAAAAACAAACACATGTAAACAATGTAAAACTAATTTGCTGTGTTATAAGTGCCTAATTAGAGTGCTAAGGAATTTGGTCTGTCCCAATTAGATTACATCTAGCATAATATAAAATTTCTGAGATTCACTTCTACCTACTCCTTATTTATATTTGCACATTTTAGAGTAAATAAAAATGTTAAAATATTGGGTGTTGAAAAGTTTTTACTGGCACGAGCCGTAATGTACACACAGTAATCTACAACACACAATAAAAGTGTTATTTCTTGAATGCCATGGCTGCATTTAAAATATTTGCAGGTTATCAACTTTGTGGTAGCAGCTGAATCATGCTGACATGAGGGCACTCTGGGTTATCTAATCTGTCTAAATACTGTAGCTTTCATATTCAGGTTGTGAATGTTCATATAAACTATGGATGAACGACAACATAATTAGACAACTGCATTTTAAAGTAATGCACCCTGGTTGGTTAAAACCACATGCTGATGGTGTAAATGTGGTCAGACTGCTAGAGATCTGATCCCCCATTGTGAGGGCAGCAGGGCTACGAGGTAAACTGAGAGGAATGTTGGCTTGACCAATTGTAGAGCAGCAGCAGCGGGCTTGGTGGGAAGGAGGGGGCTGCTAGTGATTGACATGTTATTGAGTCTGGAGGAGAAATGTGGTAAACAAGTTCTCCCTGGCGCGACCAAACGGCCAGATAAGCCGTGTTCAAAGCATCAGATGTAGTGTTATTGGTGAAATAGTGGATGGAGAGCTCAAAGCACATCATCAGCATGTTTTCTGAAAGCTTTTTGGCACAAATGTTCAGAGAAACAATGTAACTTCCTGGATTTCAACATAAACAGCCAATGTGTTAGCATGGATACTGCTGTACCTTCTTCAGTTTATCGCTGACGTAATCAAAGGAAACAAACAACCAATGCAATCTATCAATGATTTCTTTTCAAAACTTGAAGAGCTCAAAATGTCCTGGTCATTATAAATGTGATATGAGAGCTTATGTTTGAAGAGTCTCTGCTTATGTCCTGCACAAGCATATCACTATTGAGTAATTCATGCTCATGTAACCCTTCAGAAGAATGCAGAAAATAGTAAAATATTTATGTGTATATTACAGTTAGTATCAATTCATTATCTTTTTTTTCTCCCCATTTTGGTCACCTGCTAAAATCCCCACCAAGCCAGATCTCCTCGATCAACTGCTCACCAGGGAGGGTGAGGGTTAACACATGCTTCCTCCGAAGTACATGAAGCCAGCAAACCATATCTTTTCAAACTCCTGCTCATGCTGTATCACATAACAGTGGGGCTGATCGATATGGGTAAAAATTATTTATTTATTTATTTATTTTAATTTATGAAAAATCCTCGAATACAAATGACATTTTTTGTTCTTACATACTGCAATTATAAATAAATTGCATACTTTTTATTTATTACAATGGACTTTGGAAAATGTAGATGCACAAAAATAGGAACACCATCTATAGCAAATAGTGCAAACATTGGTTCTTTTAAAGCTGCAGTATGGAACTTTATTTGGTTAAAAATTAACAAAAATCAATTATTGATCAAGTACATTTAAAAAATCATTGTTCTAAAATGTCTCCTTACCTTACCACAATTCGCAAAAATAAGCTTATAATAATGATTTATAATTTGAGCTTTCGGGTCATTTGCGGGAAATGTCAGTTTGACGTCATTCGTCATCGCATGGTTACATCACCTCCGTAAACAGAAAGAATAACACCTGGCTACTATAGCTTGTGTGGGTGCTGAGATTGGTGGAGTGTTTGTAGCTTGTTCTTATAACAGTTGCATCTAGGTGGCTGTTTTTAATCTGGATAGTTCTAAACAAAATCATCTGGGGAATCACCTGAGTCACAAGGGAAAG
Source organism: Ictalurus furcatus (assembly GCF_023375685.1). Lineage (NCBI taxonomy): Eukaryota > Metazoa > Chordata > Actinopteri > Siluriformes > Ictaluridae > Ictalurus > Ictalurus furcatus. The sequence goes on from NC_071258.1 coordinate 14,166,603, forward strand.
CGACAGAGCGCATGCTACGAATACATATCCGCATGGCTTTTGAGAGGTTGCGACAACTCAGAGATCTGAAGAGATTGAAGACTGATGCAGAGATGGCTTTTTCTGCTGAACAGGTCATTTCAGTGGCTCAACAGGAGCTAGCTAACATTAGCGCACTTGTTCACTTGATTCAGCTAGGTATCGAGTTTCCTATGTTTGTTTTTTTTTGCTATGGTCAGTGTGGTTAATTGCACTTATTTTCTGCTAGCTATGAGACAAAGCAATTCACCTCTACTCCAAGAAATCCGTATCCACCGCCACCTCCATTGTCAAATATTGTAGCTAATATACAACCCATAAGTATACCTCAAACCATCAGATTCATCCACGCAGAGGAACAGTGCCAAAGCACAACCCATTTCATGTCTTTCATGACATGAAATACCACCACAACTGAGCTACGAATTACTCACCCTGCCTAGCTTGTTGCTAACAAAATACTAACATGAAGGTGTCAATTTTCCCACTTCGTCTGTCAAAAGTGCCAAGGTCGAAAATGACGTCATTCCAACTGGCGAATTACTGCTTAGGATATAATGCAGCATTAAATTTTACATAAATTTGTTCATCTGACCTTTCAAACCTGTACCAATTCCATATCTCTGAAGTGATGTTTGAACATTTCTTTGCTACAAGCTCAGCACAGCAAGCTGTAGGACACGGCATTTATCAGGTTAAGAAGGCTGTGTTTTTCCTTCGTATTGGCTTATATATATATTGGACCATGATTAGCTAGTTGTTGTGATTGACAGGGGAGAGAGAGCAATGCCACCCAGAGACCATGGCTTTGGCTGGGCCACAGATGGCTGTGGCATGGTCTGATTCAAACACGCTAATGCTTTTCTGTTGTGCACATTTTTAACAAACAAATAAGTGTGTGAATGTATGTGCATGGTGCCCTGTCACGGACTGGCATCCTATCCAGAGCGCATTCCCATCTCGCACACAGTATTTCCTGCATAAACTGGTTAATGAACATGAATGAATGAATACAGCAACAAAAAAACGTGTCTGATATCTCTCTTGAAAAAGTATAATCTGGCTGAAACACTCTGTTCTATGTGGGATTGTCTCTTATATTTGTTGGTTAGAACAATTAAATTCACCCAAGTGGATAATTAAAAACTTTTTTATTTATTATTCCATGGCAAGGTTGACATTTGCATGGAATTACTATTTAACTGGAGTGAGCACAAGTTTTATTTAAAAAAGAATGAACCTACATAGCTTTTCTAATTGTATAGTAACAGACAACTTTGTGCACTCTTTTCCTCCCAGCTCACATAAAGACCATGCTATGTGACTGTGTGCACAAAATGCAGAGAGACGAAAAGTTCTTAATGTTGTCTGTGAAATGACCTTAGAAACAGTTAATATGTAAACACAGAGATCCAGCCATAACACTACACAGGGCCTAAAGCCTGATTATAATTGATGGTCCTGGCTTTTAAAAGTAGCCTAAACTTTTCAACATGCACTTCATTCCAATGCAGGAACAAAATGCAATGCACTTGTCAACATTTGCCTTGAAATGTGTCAGAGTAATCAGTCCACAAGATGCATTAGGTTGAACTTTATTTGACCCAGCCACTCATTTTACAATCCATACCTAACATTCAAGAGTACAGGCCAAAACATTACTGTAAGTACATCATTCTGGGGAAATTCAGTTGCCTACTTTTAAGAAACAGAAATGGAAAATCTTGGTGGAAAATCGTAGTTAGTCTTAGTTAGTGACAGGCAAGTGTTATTGCGTGATAAAATATAAGACTCTACCAGGTCCCAATATGCGAATGGAGGCCAAGCGACAGTTTATCAGGAGAAGGGGGAGCTTATGTGTAGGGATGTGGAAGTTTTCAATTAGCCAATTAAAAGAATCTTTTTTCTTGATGGGTGCAGAAGTGTACGAATGTTTTTGTACCTTTTCTGCTTATTTATTTATAATTTTTTAAAGAAGCAGCATATCACACAGGTTATTTGATATGATACACTCTTCAAAGATAAACTCACTCTGGATAATCTGAAACACTAATTCATAGATAACCACATGACCACTCAATCAGCACTTACTACTCATCCAATATTGAGCATTGGTATTGGTGTTGATATTTGTCTGAAATGGTGGATTGGTATTGGGTACGATAATTCAATATGTTGATTTGTTTTATGTCATGAACATGTGTTATAATGACTGACATGATGCAGATCTTTCCTGAGAACTTGAATGAAATCACCCCACCACCACAATGTTGGCAAGCGAAAACCTGAAGAGAATTGGCTTGGTTACTGTGAGGATGTTGGTTCAGATCCGTATTGGGTGTCCAGAGGTCTCATATCTACATGGTGTAGAAATTGGAAAAGCTAGGAACAGTAAGGGTCAGTCACGTATTTCACCCGAGTCTTATGGAAGGAAGGTTGAACAGCTGGACTTTTGGAGAAGTCAGAAGTCGTCCCTCATTTCCTACCGTTGCAAGTCTACCCTTGCAACGTTGACAATAATTTACAGTATATCTGTGAAGACCTTCAAGTTATTGAGAACTACAATTTATAAATACCAGAAATAGAATATTAACAATAACTCCATCACAAAAATGTTTTAAGGAGGATATACATCTTGCTCCAGTTGAAAAAGTTCAACCTGCATTGTGATTTGCTGGTTCAGTTTTACACAGTACTCATGGAGTCTGTCATCCCTATCTTCCCATCTCAAGTCTGGTACAGATCTGCCATCAAACATGACAAACAAATTACAGCCCTTTGCTAGATATGAAGAAAAGACTGGGAGGTCTGGGCATTAATCTGCCCTATTAATCTGACATCCAGGAAATCGGCAGAAATCATTCCTTTATAAGCCAGACATTACTTATTTCAAATCCTTTTCTGAAGCGATACTCCAAATCAAATAATGGTCAAAACAACCAGTTAGAGAAACTGGTTTCCAAATTCCAACTACATAAAATCTGTATTATAAATTCTTTATTCTAATATTTAGAGATACTGGATTTTTGATTTCCTTGAGCTGTAAGCCATAATCATCAAGATTAAAACAAAAAAGGCGTGAAATATTTCACTTTATGGGTAATAAATAGAGAATCTTTGAAAGTTCCAATTTTTTTTAAATGAAATTATGGGTATAACATTAACTTTTCCACATTAACATTTTTTGAGATGACACAGATACAGATATTTGCATTTCTCTCACACAAAGTATGCAATGGTCTCTGCATTTTGGTATGCATGGTATTTCCCATGACTCTGTGATTCGCTCTTTAACTCCCACACATGTACACCATTGCTTCCATAATCTTCATAGCTGCTGCTGAGCTGTTTGTTTAATATACTGTGTAATATATATCATGTTGTGAAAAATCTGTGGTGTATTCCCGCCTCGCCCAGCGTTCCCTCCGGATCTTCAGTGTTCAATCCCTCAGGCTACAGATTCGCCGCAACCCTGACCAGAAAAAAGTGGTCACTGAAGATGAATGACAACACAATATGTTAAAGGCCCCGTACGTATACTGTGCACACATTTTGCAGCCACAGGGAAGAAAGGAGAGTTTATATAAATTTGACACACCAAATACCTGTTTGAATTTGATGTGAGTTTTAGTAACTGAAGCCCCTCAACAGTTGGTGTAATACAGCACAGAAACAGACACAGACACACAGCATCTACTTAAACACACATACACACATTATGAGGGCAATTCACAAAGCTCAAGACAGGATCTTCACTTCTACTATGCCCAGTGAGCACTAATTCTTGAGAGCTGCTCCTGTTCATTACTGTATTCAATCACACCTAAATTTTAAAAATCTGAAAATCTATTACTTAAAATAACAGTGTACAAAACTCTATTAGCTCAGATGTTGTCTATCGGCAATACAGAGGATCATCATCTATGATCATATTAGTGAAGAGATGTGCAAGAGATAAATAGTGCATTTACATTTATAGTGCATAAATCCACCTACGTCTACTTAGAGAAAACCATCAACATACATGTCATTAATTTGTATAAATCACATTAATGTTCCAGTAATATAATTTATTTTATTTCTTTTTTTTTTTACATAATATTTGTACAGCAGTTCAGAAACCTTTTTCGTAAAGTCTGGTTTAGTGTTGTCCCATGTTGTACTCTATTGTTTGCTGAGCAGTTCCTGTGCAGACCTTTATAGTATTATGCAAAAGTCTCACCCACATCAGTAAAATGAATCAAAATCAACATTCGGTCAATGTTCTTAGGTATACTGTTGTGCAGTTTTAGACAAAAAAACAGCTGGTACACTGTTGCAAGCATCATGGAGAACTTGCCACAGTTCTGCAGACTTCATCTCACTTCCTTCTGTCTCTGCAGGTCTCAGACAGCCTTGATGATCAGGGCTCCACATAGGCCGTGCCATCTGTTACAAAACTCATGTTTTTCTTCGCTGCTGTTACATATCTCACAGCAGCAGGTCTCTCTGCACTGCTAAGTATGTAGTTTATTATTTGACTTTATTGAATTTCTGGTGAAAAAAACCCCAAACATTTCAATAGCTTTAATGTATGTGTGCGTCATTTCTGCTTCCCATGAAAATCTTCGTATTTTTCCCTTTTTCTTACAAGCATGACCGTTATCAAAGTATGTCGTTTCACTTCATGTATTGGTGGCACAATTTCTCTGCTGGAGAAGCTCACTTACTGTAAAAAAAAAAATAATATAAAAATAAAAAAATGAGGTGGACTGCATAATACATAATCAGCTAATTGCAATTATTTTAAATGGTCTGGATTGTTTAATCTGGCATGGTTAAGCAGTCTGTGTGCACAAACATGAAGCTCATTCTCAATGATTTTTTCCCGAATCAAATTTGAATACTTTTTTCCCCAATTACGTCTTTGAAATATGAACTATTTGTAACTATTTTAACAGAGGGGCTATAAAACTTAGAGATGACGAGGACATGATCTGTTTTTGACAGTACCTTATTCATTTAGCTGGTTTTTGCAATAGTACACTGTTTATTCTTTGGTAGTCTCAGACACTGGCCAAGACCTTGACACAATCTTAACGGTTACAATCTGAATGACTCGCCATATTTCATTGTATACACACTTCTATGCTTCAGGGGGAAAACAACTTTTGAACACTGCAACAGCAAAGATAGCAAAGAGATAGCCACAGGAATGGCAAAAATGTAACAGAACTCTGCCTTATTACATAGTTTGGTGTGAAGCGGCTAGTGGCGAGTTGATGAGATTTGCCAGCAGCTTACCGGAAAATGGTTCGTCATCTACCATGTCAGCCAAAATAGTCAGTCAATCAAATGCTATAGGTCTGGTTTGCAAAACAATTTTTCAGTAACTTCTTTGTGCATTTCAGGACTTAGTACTTAGTATAGTTTTAAACAGGTTACTATGTCATGTCTGACTTTAGTAATGCTTTTACAGTCTAAGGGGTCATGGGTAATGATCCCTAGCCAGCTTCTACATCCTCCATTAAGGCAGGAAGTTCTCTCGATCTCTTGCTCGGTCATCCACGTCTCTGATGTCCTGTTTGTGAAAAACAGGTTAGATTTGCTGGAACTGAACATAGATCCAAACTCTATCAAGATTTGAGACATGTCCTTCCATACCCCCTGCTGCCCCAAGTGCTAATTCAGTCCTCTACTCTCAATAGGGGAACATCTCTCCCTGCACACACCTCCTGCACTAACTGAAACAGACCATCAAAATCAAGTTCCAAGCAGAAACTGACAGCAATTAGCAGCCCTGCCGAGACGTGGAGAGCGCCAGAGCTGCAATCCTGAGCGCATGCCACCAGCAAGCTAATGCAAATAAAATTATGCTGATTTTTTTTTAGGTTCTGCAGATCCAGCAGCGTTTCCTCTCAGTGTACAAGGTTGCTAAAAATATTCCGCTTCTCAGATCTGCTTTATTAGATTCAGGGAGTTTCCTGGCAGCTCGGAGCTTTGAGTTTATCCTGCTCCTGTGGGGGAAGCCACAGTTCGCTGCAGGTATGTCAGAAACAGAAACAATCAGTATCCTAAGGGACATGTCGAGGGTGATTATCCACTCCGGTTAACAGTCATTAGTATATTTCAATACATGGTCTGAGTGTGTGTAACAGAACCTGTACTGATTATAGACACCGCACTGCTGCAATGAAACTGGCAGAACACAGCTATGTGACAGCAAATAATCTTTAACCTGTAATCTCCATTCCAATTTAATCCCCCCCCATCACTGAATCATTAAAGTGTAACGTGTATATATATGTGTGCATGCGTGTGTGTGTGTGTGTGAGAAAGAGAGGAAGAGAGAGAGAAAGAGAGAGTTTGTGAGGTGGAGCGTCTGGCCACCTCTCTTGGCCTGGTCAGGGGTCTAGGGGTTCACAATTCTTTTGCCGAGCTATGGTACAACCACACTCTCTCGCTCTCTCTCACACACACACACACACAAATATCCTGCTAGTACATTTACAATTAAAATGACGTGTATTTGGCATTAATGTAACTAGAAAATATAATGTGGCTTTGAGTACTTTTTTTTTTATAGGTAAAACAATCACTCTTCTCAGACGTGTGTGTGTGTGTGTGTGTGAGAGAGAGAGAGAGATACATAGATAGGAAAGTGGGAATCCTCTGTGGATGTGCTACAGCTCAGGTGTTTTCTCCATCTTAGGTGACACTTCAACAGGTTGTCAAGGGCACTCTGTCTGAAAAGATGCCTCGTCCTAATCTGAACTTCCCCTACAGTCTCCCTCCCTCTCACCCTCTCTTCTACAGCTCTCCTGTTGTATTGGCTCGTCTCCCTTTTGTTCTTCTTTGAGTGGCCGGTGCACGTCTGCCACATTTTTCTCTGGCATCCCCAGCTACTTAACATTCGGCATCTGGCTCCCCACACACACACACACACACACTCATGGCACACTTGTATTCTTTTATACTATTTAATTTGGGAGAAGGGAGGAGAAAAATAAGGCTTGTGTGTGTGGCCCTCCTTTTTGTTCTCAAAGAGGGACAAGCCTCGTGCTGTGGTCTTCTTTAGAAACAGCAGCTGGTTGGAGTGAGCTGAGCAAACCCGGCCACCCCTGCTTCTTTCTCTGCTTTTGTTTCTCCCTGCTTTCATGTGTGCTCCACTGACAAGGCTCCGGCTAGACCAGTAACTGTGGCGGCATGCCACAGCTAAACAGCCTAAACACCTCTTTTTGGCCTCCATTTGTCATGGAAAACTTGGTGCAACTCTCAAAATGTAGCTGTATGACATGTACGTCATTACTGTAAATTTCAGCTCACTACATTTCAAGAGGGATTTCATATAGCCGGGGAACTAATTTCCTTTTTACAGCTGACAGGGGATCAACACATCAATCTTTCCAAATTAGAGGAAGGAAGCGAGTGGTGTTTGATGACTTCCCCTCATAGATCGTTTCCCCGGACTGGTGGCTCAATGGGCTGTGTTTAACACCCTCTTACTGCCACATACTGTTTGTGTGGGTGAGAAATAAAGTTGGCATTAAAATATTACACCAAGCAACTATTAGTGAACTGTATAAAAAAATAAAATTAAATAAAAAAAAATTAAAATAAATAAAAATCCATGATGTGAGCTTATTTACTGTTGGCCAAATATGACAGTAGCCCAAGTCTGTAAACTGTACAGCATGAACTCTTTCTTTTTCACCCTCTCTAAACAGCCAGCTAAAGTTTCCGGCGTACTCAAATGTGACTCAAATATGAATCACCTCCACTTTTGACATCAACAATAGCAGTTACTTTCAAGTGGCCTTTCAGCTATACTCTTTAATGAGAAAATGTGACAGTTCTGTCACAAAAGGAACAAATATGATAGGAGTGAGAAATATTTCAGTTAGAGGAACAGACAGACAGAGTGTGACTGACGGTTTTGACCTTGTGGGGAGATATATTTTTTGTTCTTTCAGAAATAGCAGCTTTTATTTATAAAACCTAAAGAAGTCTTTCAGTTACTGAGGTTAGTATTAGATATGGGTGTAGACATGTAATAATTATGTCGTTTTAATGACTTTAATAATTATGTCATTTGAAGTTCTTTACAAGGATAGTAAGACAAATGTGTGTGTGTGTGTGTGTGTGTGTGTGTGTGTGTGTGTGTGTGTGTGTGTGTGTGTGTGATGTGGATGGAATAGGACAGCTGACAGCCTTCCCCAGCTCCCACTCCTGATTGGCTGCTAATGACATCATTATTCTATTCTCCCCATTTCACCTTCTCTGTCTACAATCTAAACTTTCTCTCCGTCCTCCTCTCTGATTGCAACTCTTTCTGAAACAAACCTATTCATTTTGTTGCACCCAAACAGGTCTGCTTGATTTAAAAAAAACAAAAACTTAGATTTAAAAAATTTTGTTAGTCACAGTGTCTTAACCACTGTCACACTATCTCTGATGACGCAATGCTCTTTTACTACTTATGCTCCTTTTTTAATGCTCTCTCTGTCTGTCTCATGTCTCATTCATGACTCACTCTTGCAAGAATAGAGCCATTTAATCAGGACCCATGAAATCAATAATTACGGTCATTTCAAACATGGCTTGACAGGGGAGCCTCTGATGTCTCCCAAAGGTCATATAGCAGATGGCCTTTCATGGACACAAGGGGCAGGGGACTAGAACATTATCCTCCACTGTCTAAGCTGATATACTACCCAGGAGACATATAGAAAATGTGAAGGTATGAGGAATTTGGACTTTGCTGGTATTTGCCTTGCAGTGCACACATACCGTATCATAAACTGAAAGAGAAAAGAAGAGAAGAAGAGATCAGACTGGTGGGGCTGTGTAGCTGCAGACCAGGTCAGAGTACCTATGTTGACCCCTGTCCACCACCAAAAATGCCTACAATGGGCATGTGAGCATCAGAAGTGGACCATGGAGAAATGGAAGGTGGCCTGGTTTGATGAATCACATTTTGTTCTACATCATGTGGACGGTGGGTGCGTGTGCACCACTTACCTGGTGAAGAGATGGCACCAGGATGCACTATGGGAAGAAGGCAAAGCGGTGGAGGCAGTATGATGCTCTGGGCAATGTTCTGCTCTGAAACCTTGTGTCCATGTGGACGTTACTTTAATACACACCACCTACCTAAACATTGTTGGAGACCAAGTACACCCCTTCAAGCAAACGCTATTCCCTAGTGGCAGTGGCTTCTTTCTGACACACTGCAAAAATTGTTCAGGAATGGCTTGAGGAACATGAGGTCTTGCGGAGGTCTCTGTCTGTCTGTCTGTCTGTCTGTGTGTGCGTGCGTGCGTGCGTGCGTGCGTGCGTGCGCGCGCACGCAAGTGTGACAGTCAAAGTCTCCAGAAGAACTGGGGCTGGTTCTGCAAGATCCTCAATAAAACTTACAGCTCATTTCCTTATAAAACTGCACTAATTGTACCGGAATCTACTATTTTTATTTTTTGTCACTCCAAATATTGACTTTGTTGTATTTACTATTATTTACTGCTCTTTACAGTATTTTTTTTTAAATGTAGAAACACGTAATTTCATTATTTTGAAGGCATCTTTGCTCTACAGCATTTCTTTACATGTGCCTAAACCTTTTGCACAGTATTGTATTAAAAAGTGGTGGTGGCAGTGGTGGCTTAGCGGTTAAAGCTCTGGGTTACTGAAAGGAAGGTCGGGGGTTCAAGCCCCAGCACTGCCAAGCTGCCACTGTTGGGCCCTTGAGCAAGGCCCTCTCTGCTCCAGGGGCGCTGTATCATGGCTGACCCTGCGCTCTGACCCCAGCTTCCTGAAAGGCTGGGGTATGCGAGGAAAGCAATTTCACTGTGCTCTACTGTATATGTGACCAATAAAGACTCATTATATATATATTTATATATATAAAACAAAATTATATTATACTAATAGTCAAAAGTTTGAAGACTGAAATGTTTCTCATGGTCTGAAGGTATATGATTAAATGTTTGAAATCGGTGTATGATAATTGTGCCAACATATTCATTTCTTTCATTAGAAAACGAGCATTTTATTTACAAAAAAAATAATTTTTTTTTAAACAGATGACTTGGAGTGAAATATTCTGAACAGCGACCAATAAGTGTCCGGTATAGGTGGGAACTCCTTTAATACTGTTTAAAAAGCATCTCAGGGGGATTCCTCAAGAAATTGGTTGAGAAAATGCCAAGAATACATTTCTAGAAATTCTAGACAAAAAGGGCGTCTACTTTGAAGATGCTAAAATACTAAATTATTTCGATTTATTTTGGATTTTTTGATGACCTTATTATTCTAAAATGTGGGGGGGGGGGGGGGGGGGGAAGAAAAATAATGAGTGTGTCTAAACATTTGACGGGTAGTGTGTGTGTGTGCGTATATATTTATATATATATATATATATATATATATATATATATATATATATATATATATATATATATATATAAATAAAGAGAGAGAGAGAGAGATGTCAACAGTGGGTAGTGTGGACAGGTCTGAATAACATGGATTGATTTCTGGACCAGACAGGTGTCTATTTTCTGTCAGGCAGTGTGATGGGGAGTGAGGCGTGAGCGAGAAAGGGCAAAGGAAATTGGTGTGAGTCAGTCCCCCACCCCCATGATTAGCTGATAGCCAGATTAAGGAGGGCTGGCCATGTTCTGTGCAGGCAGGAGAGGTGAAACATCGTTGCCTCTATACTGCACAGCTGAAAAAAAAAATCCACATCAGATCCTTACCAATCAGCACTGCAATCAACACCAGGCCTGGCCCCTAACGACCACTGACAACCCCCTCCCACACACACACATAAAATCCTTTCCTTAGACATAGCAACATGTTGCCCAATGCCCAGGAGACTGCCATAACAACAGTTCTTGTGCAAGCACAGGTGGGGGGTAAGAGGGATAAAGGGTTGCTTATGCACGGCTATCCAAGGAAGAGGAAAGAAAGAGCCACAGGCAAAGCATTAACCACCTCGAAGAAGCAGGATTTCCAGAGATGATTGAAACAGAATAAAACGCACACACCCAAACAAACAATGGCCCCCTTTGTGCAGTGTTGTGCCACAGAAGCAGCCAGGTCTGACATAAAGACACAGTCTGAAAAGGCAGGGACTGACTCCCCCTTCCCCCTTCCCGTATGCGCACAAACACACACACACAGTCCGCCATGACGCAGCAGCAACCCCAACAAGGCACAACAGCGCTAGAGCTGCAGCCCACTACAGGGCCCCTGTTCTCAAAAACATGCCTTTTGTCCCCTTTTAGGCTATCATACACCTTCCCCCAACAATACACAGGCGCACAGTCAGCTCAGCCCCCTAACATGCAGTACCCTTATTGTACAGAAGGGGGACAGAGAGGCTCTCCTGCACTGTGAGACTTCCATGAGAGAGACAGAGGATGGGTGACGCTTCAGGCAAAAGCACCGTATAATTAGCCGGAGCCAAACAAAGATGTAAATCGCTCACTCTGCAGAACAGCTCAGAGATATTCGTGCTAGACACGGCTTATTTTACCCCTCAGGTCTGCACGTCATGAACAGCCAAACAAACAAAAACACCAATTAATGGTGAACACATGTAGCATCAATTAAGTCCAGCATCCGCGAGCCAACAAGTGTTCGTTAAACTCGAATTAATGACATTTCACTTTTGGCATTCAGAATGGCTACACTGTCCGACCTGCACTCCAAGAAAGCTCTTCTACATGGGAAAAGCCTTTTGTTAAAAGTAATAGGCAACCGCAACTTCCAAAGCACAGACAGCCGTCTCGGCTTGACAGCTGATGTATTTTTGCTACAAAGGCAGGCCAGTGTTTCCTGAGGGTTTGGTGGGAGCCTGAATAAGCACTCGTCACTCACAGCCCTCTTCAGCCCCATTCACACAGCTCAATCAATGCAATAACCACACACACACACACACACACACACACAGAGACAGAGAGAGAGAGAGAGAGAGAGAGAGAGAGAGAGAGAGAGAGAGAGAGAGAGAGAGTGTCTAGGGCGTTTCCTATATTCTGCTCAACTCAAATACTTCTAACACCAATTAGTAATATACATACAAACACATGTTTGTCTAACGATCCTTGTGAGGACCTTCCACTGACAAAATCCTATGCCTACACCTAAATGTAACTCTAACCTTAACCTCACTTAACCATTAACCAGGATCCCGATGACTCCATGGTTAAGACTATATGTTAACGTTCAGAAGACTGGGGTTCAAGCCCCAGTACTGACAAAACGCCCTTAAGCAAGGGCAAATCTCTCTGCTCCAGGGATGCTGCAACCCTGTGTTCTGACCTTCCTTGAGTTCCTAACAAGCTAGCATATATGAAGACAGAATTTCACTGTATTGTAATGTATATGAGACAAACAAATGCTTCCACAGAAAGAACATCCCAAGAACACCACAAAGAGAGAGAGAGCGTAACTCCCCAAACATGAAATAAATCTAAAATTCAGGGTGATTGAAGGTAGATATCTGTCCGTGTGGAAAGAACGTCCCGTTCTTAGAGATAAAACATTTGTAGGACGTCCTCTACAAAACCCAATCAAGAACAGAAAGTTATGCCTCCAGATCTCACCGAATTCCTAAGCTGAATGAATTCCATTTGAATACACAAGGAACACGTTTCTATCAAGATACTTTATCAGGGCAGAGAAACCTAACTTCATATCAAGGTCACAAGATGGTACTATTTATGACATGTTTTTATGACATACTATTTATGATAATGTATACCGTTGAGTTTTGGTGGATAGTACAACCCTAATCAAATGGAATTCTACAGAAAACATTAAATATTAATATCATTTATATAGAACATTTGCTTAAAAAATATGAACTTGCGAACTAGGGCTAGGAACAATATTTATATATTGATATAAGATCGATAATGTGATATATTAGAACATGATACACTTTTTGATATAGTTATATATAGAGATACAGTTGGTATGAAGATTTTTTTTAAACGTTTTTGATAATTACAAATTAAATGGTACTGAATAGATGCTGTTGAACTTAGGTATTTAAAAAAAACCTTTATCTTCTTCCTCTTTGTAGGCATTAAAAAAAGGATTGTGAAACAGTTTAACATTTTTTTGTTTATTTTACTACTATTTTGCAGACAGTTTGTTGCAGACAGCTAAATTATATATCGTGATGCACACTGTGTATCATAGACATGTCCTCAAGTATCGTGATATTGTATTCTTGTCATATTGCCCAGCCCTATTGCTAACTTAGTCATGTTTACCCTAGCCTAATCAACATTTTTTTTTCATCCAGCTCTAAAGAAACTATACTTCACATTTTCATTATCCAGATAGCAACACTTGCTGAAAAACATAAACTTGTTAAACAGCTAGCAGAGCAAGGTTACAATACATAACACTATCATGTGTAGATTCTGTTGGTTATATAGCTGGAGTTTGAATGCCATAACATTTATATAATATTTTATTGCTCTTACACTTGTAAACAACTGCAATTTTTGGCTCTTTTGGAAAGGCAATTGTGTCAGATCGCACGAGTCATGTTGACTTAATCACATAATCCTTCATGGAATCATGAACAAACTTCACTTGAAATAAAGAAACAAAATGCCTTTGTATTTGTGAAAAACCCCAGGTGAAAAAGCTGCACTATTGTACTAAATATCATGTTAAAATAAGAGTACTTTTCAGTACACTGTTATCTGTTTTTGGATGTAGCCTCCGTGCTGCGCACCACTGCAACAGGTGATGTCATGTCACAACTTGCTGAGACTTCGGTAAATCTGTGTTGCGATTGCAAGCGCACTTAAACACTGAAGAATCGTTTATCAGATGTCTATGTAATGTTTATCACATGCTAGATCAAGGTTTACTCTACTCTAGCTCTGAGGCATGCAGGAAAATAAAACAAAGTTACGGTTGTATCTCGTAAAAAAAAGCACTCTTGAAAAGGCAGTAAAAACATGGACAACTTAAAATGAATAAGCCTTCCTCCGCATCTAGATGGCCAATTCAGTTACAGGAAACACTTCATTTTCAGTCAACTATTTCTTTTTAGTAACACTTACTTTTCCAGCCTTTTGTTGCCCCTGTCCCAACTTTTTTGAGACATGTTGCAGCAATCAAATTCAAAATTACCTTTTTTTTCTTAAAATGGTACATTTACTCAGTTAAAAAAAATTGTTTTCTATGTTCTATTGTGAATAACTTATGGGTTTATGAGATTTGCGAATCATTGCATTCTGTTGTTATTTACATTACATTCATGTTACACCTGAGATACAGTCTTTTATTCAGAAGTCAAAGATGAGACAGCAGTATTGCATGCATTATTATAAATGGGATTTCTCAAAATCTCACAATTCTGATAAGTCTGTTGAGGCACAAAGTCATTTCAAAGATGTTTAAAATGAACACTGCGGTGACCTAAAGAACCCAAGTCAGAATTGGTCACAGTAGCTGTGGTAGGAAGCAGGAGTCGTGTTTCAGTTCTATAAATCTACCTCATGCAAACTTATTTAAGTCATTTATAGCTTTACTGGTCAACAAACAAAACTTTCTTTAAATTGAAGACATAATGGACAATGATTCCTATTATGAGCATTTTGAGAAAAACTGAGTCAGTAAATTTCTCTAGCAAGGACCCATTAAAATGCTTTGTATTACTTTGTTTACTTTTCAATAAGCCAATCATGCTCCAATTAACTTAACAAAGACAAACTCGCAGTTCTCAAGTTTTCCAGTTTAATGTACGTTTGAAGAACTTTTCCCCCTAATACAAAAATGAGATTTTTTTTTCTATTGGCACAGGACTACTATCCACCAAATGTTTCTAATTATTTAGGAATTTGAAAGGAAGTAGATAAAAATGAGGAATGGGTCCGATGTGATTGCTCTGCCTACCCTCCCCATACACACATATCCCAACATGCATCACTCTAACCTTGAGAACCCATTGTGGCTTGAGTAATACCAAGACACAACTGTTGGAGCATCAGACTGTGGAGCAGTAAGGTAATGGTACTGCACGTCCGCATAGACCTCCAATGCGCCCGCAAAACATAGCAGTTGCTATGTTCTCAAAGTATCTGAAGGTTAGAAGTAGATCCTAACCAGAGTTGGGTATAACACATTACTGGGTATAACGTGTTTAATGTGTGTAATCTGACGGAAACTGCGTTTGACGATTGTGCATTATGTTTAAATGTATGAAACTGCTTTTCTGCAACACTCTCAGTGCTGTTTTAACTGGCCAATCACTGGCCATATTTATTCATGAAATATACCAACATTCATAGCAATGGTGGTAAATCCCACCCTTTTTCTTAACTTACAAATTCTTTAGTAGAGGTTCTTCTCATGAATAGGTTTCATGAATAGGTTTTAAAGAGGAACTTTTGGTGCTACTTAAGAGAACTCTTAGCGGCAAGATTCTTTGTGAATACGCCTCTTACAATCTGTGTGACAATCATGGCTAAGAGGGACATACTTCCTCTTAGAAAAGCCTTCATCTGTCCAAGAGCCACATGTTCGGAACTCCCTAACCACTCAGTTTATTTCGAAAGACAATGGCTGGATTGTGGGGACAATACAAATATGGCCATTTAATTCTAGGAGTATAAAAAGAAAACTAGGGATAAGAAAAGAAACCAAAGCTAAATCAAAGCCAGAGACATTAGCTCATTGTTTTTCCCGAGTGAACTTTCGCTCATATAAAATGCACTATAATGGAATACAGCACTCATGTCTCTCTCGCTCTCTCTCTCACACACACACACACACACACACACAGCTTCTATAATGACTTGATTCTGGCTGCTTCTGCATTCGGTTTGGTTTTCCTGGGATTTGTTATGTAGAATCTTGGATTAGCTACAGACAAATCCAAGAGAAAAGGGCTTTTAAGGAAGTACTATACTTGTGACTCGGCAAAATATGTCATGCTGTAGCATCCAAACCCAGGCCTGACACCACCTTCCCTCACCCCTCCCCTCTCCCTTCCTGTCCCTCATTGCTGGCACTGGGGTTTACAGACCAGAGGCCACAGGCAGACAGGGGGTAAAGGGACTTGCTTTTGTTATTCAAGTTTTCTTACTTTCCCTTTTGCTTTGTCCTTCTCTTAACTGTTCACTACATGCAACGGTAACACAGACAAGTCTTTATTACTAATATGAAGAATCCTGCTCTCTCAAAGTCTGTTACTGTGAAAGATCTCTCTCTCTCTCTCTCTCTCTCTTTGTGTGTGTGTGTAGGAATAATAATGCCTCAATAGCCACTCAAAACTATTTTTTCCATTGTGTGTATATGTACCACATTAAAACATCTCCCTTTCAAGATCATTTAGGGACATGGTTGGTTTTTCATGAAATATCAACGCAATACCCATTCCAATTCATAGTACAGCTCAGTATAGACACAGTATAGTTCATATCAGCCTGAGGTGAGTCCAGAGGCCTTCTGTTCTATACAGGTAGCACAGTGACAAACACTAAGCTACTGTGTGTACGTGTGCAGGGTCAATAGGTTCCTCAAAGCCATAGCATTACCAGCTCTCGGCAAGCAGTTCAAACTCAGCGTGGCTTAGTGGGGGTCCCTATCAGTAGAAGACTACGGGGGTAGTTCAACATCATAGGAGTCCCAAAATGAGCCATAAATTGGAAAACAAAAGCACAGAGCACATACTGAATGGACAGGCTTTTAACCTGATACTCATCCAGTAGAGGGCAGACATTCTAGCTGTATATATGTTATTTTGGTACAGTGAAATCACAATCAAAGATTATCAAAGTTATTAAACTTATTAACAGGTTCTTATACGTATTAATCTGTTTCACCTTGATCACTTGAATTGAATGGGTTGTTCAAAAAAATTAAATAACTTTTTAATGTCCAATTGGACCTAATGTAGTCTGTTGGTGGAAAGTTCAGGAATAAAAAGAATAATTTATATGCTTATGGAATCATATTTATGGTTCCAATAAATAGCCAACATACTATATGATTGTACACATTTGAAATAATTTTAAATATATATTTAAAAAATATTTTAAATCATTTAAAAATTCTGTCATCTGAGCACATCTGTGGAATTTATTTACAATTCCCTGGGTCCCTGGCTGCAAGAAGTTTGACAACCCCAGCACACCATCTCCCCCCCGCCCCCCCAATCACTACTTGCCATTACCTCTCACACTAGTCCACTAGTCTTATTTTTGAGAGTGGAGGAGCTTCTCTAACGGTTTCCGCAAAGTTGCTGCCTCCACAACACCACGAATGTCATGAGTTTGGCTGATGCAGACAGCGTTCAGCTAACGGTTGCCCAACAAGGGGGTGGAGTCAGAGAGGGGGTGGTGCGGTTTGTGTGTCCACTCTATTTATACTCGCTCCTCCCCCACCCACCCAAACAGCCTTTACTGAATCCACATGTAGGGATACAGACAGAAACATTCAATTTTCAGTATAACTTTACTGGCATGACTGTAGAAAGCACAAAGTTGCCAACACAAGGTGTAATAAAATTTCTAAAAAGAAAACAGTCACATCAATAGCCAAAGCTTATATTTTAACTAGCTAGCTAATATTCAATTCAGTCTGGAGGTTCTGTGCCGAAAGAGCAGTTACACCATGACAGGCAAACACAGTGAGATGAGAACTAACCAGCTGATGGCAGCTAAACGACAAGCTCTTGTTAAGAGGATTTGCTCTTTCACCTGGTACTCAGTAACTGTGACAATCACACTGATGTGCATAATAAAGCTTTCGTTCTCCTAACACTTTTGTAACATTAAGTGAATTGTGAATATTTGGTGTGCATCCCAAACTGCATACTATTGAACTTAATAGTATATCACTGCACCATTAGGGTGATTATTATTTAGGTGTACTATTTAGTGTGTGTTGTCTGGTTTGGGATACAGCCTTGAATGCAATCTAAATGTGTGCACTCTGTAAATTAATGTACACAGTGAAGGAAGAGAGGAGCCCAACCCATTTTTCTACCAAAGAGGGCAAAATTACAAAATCTTACTGTCTGTAGGTTTAACTTGTTTAACATTGTAAAGTTACAGCTACAGGATGTAAGATTTTGGAACGTTTCCCTCTCTGGTAGAAAAAGCAATAACCAACTTAAATCAAAGAAGGACAGTTTCAGTCACATTTCTTATATTTTTAGTTTACCTTCTGACATATTTGAAGCATTAACTTATAGTGGATGGGACAGTCTGACACAGCAATTTCTCTAAGAATAAAGAATAATTTTCCTTGGCTCCCATCATCCCAACATATATTTGTAACTTTATTACACTGTCCTGCCAGGTTGTTGTTCCTACTGTTCACTGTTTCTTATTAAAGAGAAACAACTTCTAAGCATTTTGGTGCATCATACTTCTACTAACATGAATAGTGTAAACACATGGCTATAGTCAAATATTCTATACATGGCTGGGAATCTAGCACAATAAATTTTGCAGTGGGATAATGTCTCGTTCTCTCTCTTGTTCTTTGTCATTCCCCTCTCTGACCCCCCTCCCTCCATAAACATTGTGCCTGAATGACAATGAGTGCTTTTGGAGCAAGGCTAAATGTGTTCTGCCCCATGGTGATGAATAGCCTGCTTTTGTTAACTCCGTTGAAAGAGAAAAAGAGTGATATGAACTAGCACTCACTAGTGACTATCTTACTCTTAGTCCTAGTCTTGCATCCAGTACATGCCCACTTTTATGTATATCAAATAGTCAATAATTATACCTACAAAATGGCACTACATGGTAGGTGAAGCTGATAAAATGGCCACTGTCTATATGCAAGGTTAAAAAAAATTCACAAAAATACTCTGCTCTCATGGATAACAAACAACTGCAAACAAAACACAGGTTTATCAAAAAATATATATCTTTGTTAAATATAGGTGTCCAATATTAGTCAATACTATGCTACCTCCCTTTGCCAAGATAACAGCTCTGAGTCTTCTCCTATAATGCCTGATGAGGTTGGAGAATACATGGCAAGTGATCTGAGACCATTCCTCCATAAAGAATCTCTCTAGATCCTTCAGATTTCAAGGTCCATGCTGGTGGACTCTCCTCTTCAGTTCACCCCACAGGTTTTCTATGGGTTTCAATTCAGGGGACTGGGATGGCCATGGCAGGACCTTGATTTTGTGGTCAATAAACCATTTTTGTATTGATTTTGATGCATGCTTTGGATCATTGTCCTGCTGGAAGATCCAACCACAGCCCATTTCAAGCTTTGTGGCAGAGGCATTCAGGTTCAATTTCATTTAATATCTGCTGATATTTGATGGAGTCCATGATGCCAAGTATCCTTACAAAATGTCCAGGTCATCTGGTAGAAAAACAGTCCCAAATCATTAAAGAGCCACCGCCATATTTAATCGTCGGCATGAGGTATATTTCCATATGGCTACCTCTCTGCATGTGCCAAAACCACCTCTGGTGTTTATTGCCAAAAAGCTCTATTTTGGTTTCATCTGATCATAGAACCCGATCCCATTTGAAGTTCCAGTAGTGTCTGGCAAATTGAAGATCCTTGAGTTTGTTTTTGGATGAGAGTAGAGGCTTTTTCTTGAAACCCTTCCAAACAACTTATGGTGATGTAGGTGACTTCAGATTGTAGTTTTGGAGACTTTCTGACCCCAAGACGCAACTAACTTCTGCAATTCTCCAGCTGTGATCCTTGAAGATTTTTTGGCTACTCGAACCATCCTCTTCACAGTGCGTAGAGACGATATACACACACGTCCAATTACAGGTTGATTCATAACATTTCCAGTTGACTGGAACTACTTAATTATTGCCCTGATGGTGGAAATGGGCATTTTCAATGCTTGTGCTATTTTCTTATAGCCACTTCCCATTTTGTGAAGCTCAACAACCTTTTGCCACACATCACAGCTATATTCCTTGGTCTTCCCCTTTGTTATGAATGACTAAAGGGAATTTGGCCTATTACCTCATATTTATACCCCTGTGAAACAGGAAGTTATGGTTGAACAATTTCCTGTTCCTAGTCACCCAGGTGTACTAATTTTTTTTTTTTTAATATCAATAGGATTAATTCCTACTTCAAATATATTTTTCTCATATGAATTCATGGGGTGCCAATAATTGTTGCACACCTATATTTTAACAAAAGATCAAAAGGTTAAACAATATAAGGGTGGAGGGCACTGTACATGGTTCTGTTGTCACAACATTATGGATGATTTCAATGCTGCATAGGGCAGCATAATTTATTATATTAATCATATTTTAATTATGATCAATTCTTTGACTTTCTCAATTAAATCAACACAATTCACTGTGATAATAGTGAGCTTAGCTAAAGTTCCCAGGTACCATACAGCAAAAAAGACTATTTTGATAGTCTGAATATGTTAATGTAGTACATAATGCTGTATGTGTGATTTGAATAGCTAATGTTACTTCAATATTTACTGATAAAGGCAATTATACAAACAGTTAACTTACAGTTTATACACAGTTTATAAAGTAATTGACCAAAGGATCCTATTTAGGCTAATAGCTAGATAATTATGCATACTCTCAGTATATTCACTCAAAGGGAACAAACTTAGACAAACTATCCTAAACACCAGAACTGAGGTACAGCTAAGTTTAAAAAACATACTTTGCTGAGTCATGCTAAGAAGAGCAAATATAAGATAATATTGTTGTTATTACTGATGCACAGATCTACAAATAAAATCCTAAATCCTAAATTCTAAATCCGTCCTGCTGCCATCACTGCTGTTCATTCCCAAAATGAACTGAAATAATAATAATAAAAATACTACAAGATACTGCTCCCAGCTGTCATATCAGTGCCGAAAGCGGCGAAGGACTTAATTACCCATAGGCCCCTGTACATCACATGAGATCACATGCACCTGAGTCATGTTAAAGTCTAATGAGGATTGAATTGTTCGTTCAAGTCATGTCGGAAAGATTTTATTTACGAGTTGAACACACATGAACGCCACCACAAAGTCGTAATTACAAGTGGGAAACTCCAGATTATCTTTGAGCTCAGAGTTTCCGAGTTGGGGGCATGCCAGTAAAAAAACATGATGAAATCAATGGAGGAAACGTTTGTAGTTGATGGTAAAATTGATTTCAGTTATTATGTGTTTGGTATATGCAACAAGTTACTGAAATACAGGCAAATTGGTTAACATTTAAGCGCCTATAGGACAGAAATGATTTGATTTGCGACGCTGCACGGGCATTATATTTATAGAAAGTGAGATAATAAAAGTCAAATATAAACCATATTACTTATGGGTATTTAGCAGTGACATGTCTGTCAGGCTTTTTTATTTACAATAAAACAAGCTAATTGCCTGCACAAAATACGACAGTATAGTACAGTTACGATATAATATGTAACAATAAAGTTTCAGTGGCTTCATAAACTGATTAAAAACATAACAAAAGCAAAACGCCTATTGCGCATTCTTTGTTAATCATTGTTTAGAGTTTAAAAAAAAAAAACTTTTTTAAAGTTGTAGTTAATTAAGAGGAGGTAACACAGTCATCCTGCTCTGTCCAAAGTGACTAAAACGCACCTGATGTCATAATTACGACTTCCCAGAAGGACTTGAATACACAGTAAGTTCTGATTTGTAGCGCTCCTAGTCTAGTGTTTTACGTGTTCATGTCATGTTTCTTGTTTAAGCTCTTAGTGTTTGTTTTTGTATGTTGGACCTTATTAAATACTTTTGAAGTTTGGCAAAACCGCCATTTTTACAGTGTAGTGCTAGTTTAAGCATAAAAAACTGCCCTGTCCTGATTGCTGTAGGTCAGGCACTGCTGATCCCATCCTATGTTATCATGCATACTGTTGTTCAAACACATCTTCAAAGCTACACACTTTGTGATGTTAACCACTGTGACAAACTGTCCCATTTAACATAGCTCTCTTAAGAGTCTGGGTAATATTCGCAGTAGGACAGACCTTGTCAACACACTCGCGCACAGCAGCAGTGGGAAGCTGAAATTGTGATGGTTTAAAAAGAGGCCAATGAAGGAGGTTTATTCTTACCACATGCAACGCTTAGCTTTTCTAGCCATCCGTGTAAAAAGAAAAAAAAACAAAAAAAAAAAAAAAAAAAAAACACAACCTATAAAGAAGCTTTTGGGCTATACACTCATGAATTTAATACTGTTTTCCCCCACTTCCGGAAAGTTAGGAGCATAACAGTTGGTTTAAATTAAGTATAGCATGCTACAAAAAGCAGTGAGAAAAAGCAAGGAAACACCCCACACACACACACAAATCCTCTTACAGTTATTTCATCCAATGAGGCCATCTGCCATGACAGGGTTGAAATTCGAAAGGGTACAGTGTGAGGGGTTTGAGAGTACCCAATTTAGTCCGAGACTGCATGGAGGAACACACCCACCCACCCACCCAGACAGAGCAAGATACAGTACTGTAAATCCACCCACAAACATAAAATTTTTACACTTCTGTCTATCCACACTCTCAATATCACCACTGTCTGACACCTTTCAGGGACTTTCAAATAAAGTTCACAAACAGCAATAATAAGCAGTGACCCAGCCTTTAAGGTCACTTGAGCATCAACATGCTTGTGTTTGAACCCTAATTGACCAATGAGATAGCGAGCACAGATGACTCCACAGATGAGCTGGGCTTAGGCGTAGCCCAGACTAACTACGGTTTTCTTAAGCCTGTTTGTCCAGCTGTCTGTCCGTCTGCCCAAGCACTACTTGAGATCATGAGTGAGAGGCCAGGAAGAGGTAAAGTGATGGAGGGAGGGGATAGACGTGACAACCGGGGGGGAAGTAAGGGTGTACTCAGAAATCATAAGAAAACATCTACCCCTCCCTAATCCCTCCACTACTTGCTCTCCAGCTGCCTCTTCATCACTTAGCATCTCCTACATCTTCATCTTGTCCAGTCGAGCATGGCAGACGTGTATGCTGACCTGCTCTTCACAGAGATGTGTATGCATAAAATGTCCCGTTGGGACTTTTATTTAATGTCTACAAAAATAAATTAACTGAAAAGAAGGAAAAAATTAACATTTTAAAAGATTTTAAATTATAGAAAACTTTAATATCAAATTTTGTGTTCAGAGTTTGTAATTATTATTTTAAAAACACATCATGATATCAATATTACATTGTCAGATCACCCCACCCAAGGTTAGACTCGATAGATAGATAGATAGAGTGGTGTGAAAAAAGTATTTGCTCCTGATTTCTTCTGTTTTTGTGTATCTCTCATACTAAATTGTTTCAGAAACGAAACCAAAATCTAAGACAAAACAAAGGCAATCTGAGTAAATACAAAATACAGTTTATAAATGGTAATGTTATTTATTGAAGCAAAAAAGTTATCCAATACCAACTGCACCTGTGTGAATATGTATTTTCTACCATAGTTACTAATTCCCCAAATCTATGAAACTGAATTCATAATGGGGTTCAGCTGGACTAGACACAACCAGGCCTGATTACTGCAAACCCTGTTCAATCAAATCAACACTTAAATAGAACTTTTTGGCTGGTTAAAAGGTCTTACCCAGTAACACACTATGCCTAAGTTGAAAGAAATTCCAGAAATGATGAGGTGATTGAAATGCATCACATCAGTTTGGGTTACAAAGCTATTTCAAAGGCTCTGGGACTCCAGAGAACCACAGTGAGAGCCATTATCTCCAAATGGAAAAACTCTGCACAGTAGTGAACCTTCCCAGAAGTGGCCGACCTTCCAAAATGAGCAACTACTCATCCAGGAAGTCACAAAAGAGCCAAGGACAACATAAAAGGACCTACAAGCCTCTCCTGCAGCAATAAAGGTCACTGTTCATGACGCTATCAGAAAGACAGTGGGCAAAAATGGCATCCATGGAAGAGTGGCGAGGTGAAAACCACTGCTAATCCAGAATAACATTAAAGCTCATCTGAAGTTTTCCAAAACACACCTTGATGATCCTCAAACCTTTTGGGAGAATGTTCTGTGGATTGAGTCAAAATTTGAACTGTTTGGAACACAGGAGTCCCGTTAGATCTGTTACAAACCAAACACAGGACTCCACAAAAAGAACATCCTACGGTCAAGCATGGTGGTGGAAGTGTGATGGTGTGGGGATGCTTTGCTGCTTCAGGGCCCCAAGCAACTTGCAGTAATTTAGGGAAACATGAATTCTGCTCTCTACCAGAAAATCCTAAAGGAGAATGTCCGGTCTTCAGTCTGTAAATAGAAATTCAAGTGCAACTGGATTATGCAGCAAGTCTTCCCTGTAGGCTTACCCTCAAAATGAAAAATAATCTGGTGGAAATGTCTTATCTCCTCGCCTCTCCTCATCTCTGCATGTGTGTATCCAGTAACAACAGACGGCGGAAGGCCACTTAACCTCCTGACCAAAGCTCCCACAGGAAGAGGGACACTCATCACCCCTTTCCTCTATTTTCCTTCTCGTCTACTTCTCAAGTTGCTGCAGCTGTTAGCTGGAGACGGGGGAGTCATGAAGAAGTCAACTACTCATTCGTGCAAATGCCAAAGGGATTTCCTCACAGACAAACACACCCGTCCACACACACAGTCAAATCACATGCACGCTTATTCTACCAGAAGATAAAACAACCCATGCATTTGTTTAGGTTAAAGGCAACTTGAAGAATTGCATTCATATTGAATTGATGCTAAAGCACATATGTGCACTGTAGTCTAATCAACATCAGCACATACAGTATCCACACGTTTACTAACATCTCTATATGTATGCAACATGTGAATGCATTTGCAAAAGCAACACTAATTTGTTCCTAAAAATGTATTTTAGCACGATGCGTAAATCAGGCGCTGTGGCTTAACCAACTTCAAAGGGTTAAGCAGTCTAAACATTTGTAAAAAACTATTTGTGGAATTCAACATGGTTAATTGTGCTGTTCCCATGAATGCATTCAAAGCTATTACTCAAACAGGGTGATGATGCAGGTGCTTTTATCTGAGGGGAAAGCTCTTTCAGAATTTGGGAAAACATAGAGGGGAAGGGCATCTCGCTCCATCTTTATTTACAACGCAAATTCCTGAACATCCATGTGAGAATGGATGGTGGGGCACCGGGCCAGCAGGACAGAGAGAGAGAGAGAGAGAGAGAGAGAGAGAGAGTGTGTGTGTGTGTGTGTGTGTGTGTGTGTATGTGTACTGGCATCTCCTCTTGTGCTATTCTAGGCTATGGAGGCTGACTAAATCGAAGGCCAGCCACACACACACACTGCATACACATTCTGAAGTTGTATTCTTTGGCAAATAGAGCACGGACAATTATTCTCTATTCGCTGCAGGAGGACTTCCGGCATCCTAAACACAAATGCAAATGTTATGCTAACCATCCATACTTAGAGTGTTTTGGGGGCTTGAAGTCTAGACAGTCCAAGCATGTCTAGTCACTTCCTTCTCAGTCCAAGCAGCACATGACATTAAATCCAATTGTGGCACAAATGCTTGACAACACCATAAACCCCCATTAATACCAATGAGTATTAACACACCTAACCACCATTAACTATGAACAAATAAGCCAAATAAGAAATGTGCCACAAATACCCAGATTTGTGAAAGGATTTACCAGATGTAGCTGAGCTTCACTAGCCGCCTTATAAGAAACCAAACATGTACTAATGGAGACATTGGAAGTAGTGTAATGCACTTTCACTTTGGTTGTTTTGTTTTTGCCTCTCAAATTCGGCGCATTTTAAAACCGTCTATGATATCAGAAGTACAAAGAGCAGCAAAAGTTAGTAATTGAGGGATGGCGTTCCACCTTGACACACATTTTGTCCAGTCATTTTCAGTAACATCTAGGTCAAGGTGGTGGTAGATCCGTAGCCAATCCCTGGAAAACTAAGCACAAGGCACACTCGTATTCATACACTCATTCACAACAAGGGGCGATTTAACATAGCCAGTTCACCTTATTGTGAGGAAACCAGAGAAACCGGAGGAAACCCACATTCACACAGGGACAACATGTGAAATGCCACAGAGACAGTAACCCAGGCTCAAGACCCTGCTGTGCCACTGTGCCATCTTACAGTCTTAGTCCTCTGTTTTTAATTTACATTTATTCATTTAGCAGACTCTTTTATCCAAAGCGACTTACATGTGAGAAAATACAAGAAAAGTGATATCGAGCAGAGAACAATACAAGTAGTGCTACCATGTAAGATGCATTAACTGAGTTCCAGAAGAAGCAAAGTGTGCAGAATTGAGGTGTAAGTGCAAGAGTAATTTTGTTTTTTTTTTAGGGGTTAGTTAGGTGTTCATGGAAGAGGTGGGTCTTTAGCTGTTTTTTTTTTTGAAGACAGTGACAGATTCTGCGGTCCGGATTGAGGTTGGAAAGTTCATTCCACCACTGAGGAACAGTTAGTTCTTGAAAGGGACCTTGAGCCATGCTGAGTAGGCACTACTAAGCGTCGGTTGTTGATTGATCGCAGATTGCGTGAGGGAACGTAAGCCTTCAGGAGAGAGTTGAGGTAGGAGGGTGCTGTTCCAGACTAGAATTGTACATGAGCATCAAGGCCTTTAATTTGATGCGGGCGGCTACAGGAAGCCAGTGGAGGGAGATGAAGAGGGGTGTGACATGGGTTCTCTTGTGCTAGTTGAAGACGAGGCGTGCTGCTGCATTCTGAATCATTTGAAGGGGTTTGATAGAGCTGGCTGGGAGGCCCGAGAGTAGTGAGTTGCAGTAGTCCAGTTTTGAGATAACAAGAGCCTGGACTAGTATCTGTGTAGCCTGTTTGGTGAGGTAGGGTCTGATTTTCTTGATGTTGTACAGAATGAACCTACAGGACCATGCAGCTGTTGAGATGTGGTCTGAAAGGGTCATGCTGTCATCAAGAATCATCCCAAGGTTCCTGGCCGTCCTGGTTGGCTTGAGTGTGGTTGAGCCAAGCTGTACAGTGAGGCTGTGGTTGATTGAGGGACAGGCTGGGATGACGAGAAGCTCAGATTTTGCCAGGTTGAGCTTAAGGTGGTGTTCCCTCATCCAGACCAAGATGTCTGACAGGCAAGCAGAGATTCGTGCAGATCTCTGCATAATTTCATAATGCTTTTTTTATTTACTGTATTGCTATGTCCATCAGTGAAAAATACCCTAAAACAGCAGACTTTTTGTAATTCCAATCATCTGTTTAGTCAGAGCCAAGCCGAGCACAGGGTGAAGAAGAAACGTTAATTGTGCTAGCTGCTCTAAGGAAGGTATAAGGACGTTTTTGGTTATGAACAGAGCCAACACCCATGGTTATCAGATTTCACAGCTTAGGGACTTAAGTCCTGAATTTGATCAAAAAGTGATGCTATGTGGTATTCTAGGAATCCTATCTGGGAGCACTACACAATAGGATGAGTTTGCACCTTAGGCGTGAGCAATAAACATCCTGAAAGACAACCAAATAAGACAACCAATTAGACGAACAAAATTTTTTTTGAGTGGCATATGATCATGAACCCTTATAGACCATTAGCATCCACTTTTAAGTGTGTACTACATGCTCTATACCGAACCTTGAGTACGTACTGCACTTGACTGCACTCTCCATCATCTCCCTTCCTCACTAAACAATCCAAAGACATTGTCTGCTTTCGCTCATCTCCCAGACAGTCTCAGGAATTTACACAATGCCCCAGGAGGCCTACCAAAAAGGCAGACCTCCTCCTGGATTGACCTGTACAAGGACCATGTGTGTACATGTGGACATTGATCTTTATGCCCTGAAGGTCAAACAAAAGTGGAAGACCAAACTTTCCAGAGAGAATATAATTGCTACCTCCTATTTCCTATCCTGTCACCTCGACCTCTTAACCTAAGGCATACACAATTAAGCATACATAATTGAAATCTGTTTTTAATTGTTTTTAATCTGCATTCAAAACAAGAACTGCGTGTACCTTGCAGATTTACAGTAGCACTCAACTGGTCTTTAGGTCACATACTCTCTTCCCCTGAAGCAATAGCCCATATACTGAAGAAATATTTTTGCAGGCAGTTGAAAGACCAGGAGGAGAGCCAGGCAAAGCTTAAATCAGTAGAGAGATTTTCCTTTTGATTACATCAGCAGTGTCTTGTTTAGGCTTAGAACGTGGTGTCCTCCACATATTTAACAGGGCAGCACGCTCTCCAAAACTCCCTAAGAACAGATAACCTGAAGGTGCCTCGGGATGTAGGCATTGTAGTTCCACCTGTGCTCATGGCACTGAGGTCGTCTAGCCTGCCTCACCACATGTTTTGAGCTTCTATTCATTACATGCAGAGAGAGAATGTTTGTTGCTGTTTGACATGAAATGCATTTTTTTTTAACAAGACTATTCAGGAACGGCACATCCCACACTCTACATCTCATTAGTTAAGAGGAATCACTCAGCTTGTTTTATTTTGGTTCCACGCTCATTCACTGGGGAGCCAGAAACACTGGATTAATCTGCATCATTTAAAACTGGACTGACCTTCTGGGATCCCAAATTAAACAAACACACCATTAATCTGCACATTAAGGTGGTGACAAAAAGTGTTTTAGGTTTGCTTTTATTTCTCTGTATGAAATTATATAGCGTCAGAATTGCTGACTCACTGCTGTAGCTGTGGTTTAAGGATGACTACAGGAGTCTGTCAAAGCAGCAATGTCCACAAGGAGCTAGGAAGGCTAATAGAAATGTAAAGAGAAAGAAACAGAGAGAGAGAGAAAGAGAGAGAAAGCCAGGGAGGGGAAATAATAAGCAAATGAGATTTAGGCTTTCAAAATATCCATTTGTAGAATTGTGCACGAGTGACTGCACAGCGCCGTCATGAGGTGACACCAGTGTTCACCAGGCAGGGCAATGCCTCCTGCCTGAAAAAGATGCCCACAACCCACTAGCAAGACAGATGCCAAGCAATTAAATGGAAACTCGCTCGTTCAACAGTCACAGTCTGGAACCGTTTTAATAAGCTGGAAACTATTTAGAAAATGGTTGATGGTTCAGATGCTGATGAGAAAACAAAGGCCTGCATTGTAAAAGAAAGAGTGCTTATGTTTGCTTCATCGATCAGCTCGGCTGCCAAGACGCCAAAAGAGTAGGGCGACAAATCCAATTGCTGTCCAAAGTGCTTTTGGTTTTCCACCCCCTACTTTATGAGGAAAAGAGAAAATGAGATGATGTACAAAACGTATGGCATTTGTGGGTTTAATCATTTTATATGTCAGGTCTGAAGGGTCTCCGAGGCTCATCAGAGTCCATTTATGATAACCCTACTAACGCAACGCCAAAGGATATGTAATTATGTAATTATGCCAAGAAGCCAAACTTAGTCAAAACCACAGCAGATTCCTATGCTGGGTGTGTCAGTTAACACAAACAAAATGGGATCTTTAAACAAAAATAAAAAAATAAAAAGTCACATAATAAAATTAATAGTCAGCCTACGGCCAGGGCTACAATTATCAACACACTGAGACAGGAAGGCAGCTTCTTCTTCCACTCTATCTCCCAGTCGTTTGCTAGTCATTGTCCATGCATGGTTACGTAAGCTTTGCCTGACTGCAGAAGAACAACCAGGTTGATGAATATCTGTCCCCCTGAGCCAGTAGTGCTTACACAAACAGTAACAAGTAACAAGTTTCATAGCTGATCAGTGAGAGTGTTTTCACACCTACCTTGTTTGGTATGGACCAATCAATCTTTTTCTCAAGTTCGATTTGTGCGCACCAAAGATCTGAACCTTATTCCTTCAAAAAAAATTGTGGGTGTCCACCAAGTGAACTGTGGTTTAGTTTGTACAGCTTTTTGACAGCCCACACCAAAAATGACATGAAACAGACCGAGCACTTCTGTCATCACAGTAAAGTTAGTCTACTGATGTGTGAATGGATTGCACCAATACAGGCACATTCACCACATTCCTGGCCAATCAGGGAACACCAAAACAATTTGGTGCATCTGAAAATCACAATCTGAAACCAACCAAACTATATGAAATGAAGTTAACAAACTAGGTGTGAAAACAGTCTTGGGAAAATGTGTGTGTCCAGTTTGACTGTACATTCATCAACCTTAAAATGTTACAATGGAGACCATTTGGTTATAAGTGTACTTTGGGTTATGAGACATGTCCGATGAGATACGAAATTTAGATAAGTCCGCCTTCTGCTCTCGATTTATCTCTTGCTTGCTCCATCAAAATATCTCCACCTCTCTCTTATCCCCATTCACTCCAGAAGGGACATGACCTGCCCTGCAAGCCCTCGCTTCATATATCGCACCCGTTGCCAGCCTTGACATGAAAGTCTGTTGCATTCAGTACTGCCTGTAATTTCTTCCATTCTACTTGTGAGGCTGCTTCACCCTGTCGTTACAGCTGACCAGGAACCAGAAGACAAAAAACAACCCTCATCCCCCCCTCACACACACACAGATCTGAAAAAGGAGATAGTACACATCACAGATCATGTTTCCAGGCAACCCAGGCCACTTCAAATGATGCATTCTTATAGCCAGCAATACTTTAGCTACAGAGGAACTGTGACTGCTTTAAGCATTCTGGTTAGGCTTGTATTTATTTATTAGTAGTGAACAATTCCTCATAAAAACAAATGACTCCCCTAAGAAAGGGCTAAGGAACCGATCATTGTATGCTCCTAATAACCAACAGATAAACTCAAGCAATGCAAAATAAACCGTCACCACCAGGATTTAATACAGCAGTTACAGTAAGAAAAGGGTCTGTTTCCGAGGCCTTCCAGGTGGTCTGAATATGTTTTGTGCTTCATTGCTTAAAGCTGGTAATGTTTTTCAGCCTGTTAAAACATCAAGTGCATCACATGATATTAGAGAGAGAGAGAGAGAGAGAGAGAGAGAGAGAGAGAGAGAGAGAGAGAACACACTCTTAGGAGCTTTCCTTAAGGTGCCTGAGAAATAACAGCTAGCACCAATCCAAACTCTTCTTTCCAAACACGACATAAAGGTGATGTAATTAAGTTTTTTCTATTGTGAACAGAAAAGCGCTATTGATGCTAATAAGAAGCATCCATGCTTCATGCTGCTCGTCGAAACTGCATCTGACCAAAGGAAGGATGCAGCAGTGCTTTCAGCCGTCCTTCACCCACATAAAGTGAGAACAAATAAAATCAATGGGCCTGGTGAATTCAAACTGCTTTGTTTTACAAACTGCACAGCGGAGTCTGGTTGACTGTCTCTGCTGTCTCATGTCTCCCTGTTATTCTCTTTTCCTTGCCTCTTGTATCCTATTTCTCGTTCTCATATTTGTTTGCTT
Organism: Ictalurus furcatus; assembly: GCF_023375685.1. Lineage (NCBI taxonomy): Eukaryota > Metazoa > Chordata > Actinopteri > Siluriformes > Ictaluridae > Ictalurus > Ictalurus furcatus. The sequence continues at coordinate 14,197,921 of NC_071258.1, forward strand.
TTGCCATTCCTTGATTTGTAGCCGTAAACACGCTGGAAGAGTGAAAACAGAGGGGCGTGAAGTGGAGAGGGCAGCACATTGATTTAATGCCATCCATCAGCACTGTCATCTCGGCGGCGATGTTTCCTCTACACAGCCCTGAGATTTTAACAAGCTCAATGGGAAAAACAACAATTTCAAAAGACTACACCCATGATCATCAAACGGAGAGTTTTCACAGCGCCCATCATTTAAACACCTTTTTCCAGTTATATTAAAGTTAAGTAGACTATATAAATATATTTAGGCGCTACTCTGTTGCTGTTTTGAGCTGGAGACGTGTGTGTGTTGAGTGCATCAGGACCAAAAATGCTGCTGTTAGATATTAGACTGAGAAATGTTTGGCCAATGAAATGTATGTATGGAATGAAAATGTAAGTAAGGAAGAATTGGTGCTGAAAAAGGGAGGCACTTCTCTAGTTCGGTATCTCAGTTTTAAACAAGATGAAAAACAGTTGTAAAACATGGGTTTTTAAATAAATTGTAGCTAAATTGAGAATTACTTTTTAATCTTACCGTTACACTTTCATCGGAAATATGTAAAAACAAGGATGTACTTTTGGTGTGTTATATTCAGCTCTGTTTTTCCACTACATTGTCTTGTAGTGCACTATGTAGAGTGTACAAAAGAGTGCACAAGGCAATTATATTATACCTGAGGTAAACTGAAAGAAACTCTGGCCTTATATTGTTTTTAAAATAAAAAAAAAAAAAAGGTCTCCTGAGCAGCACAACAGAACCCTATCATCAAGAGTTTAAATTCTAACGATGCCATAGCCATCCCTGACCAGGAAACCAAGAGAGCAAAACTGTCTGTGCTCTCTGGGAGGGAGTGATGGCATGCTCTGCACTAGCCAAACGTTGTCGTCTGTGAGCTCATGTATGTGGAAGTGGGTAGATAGCATTTCTCCCCTGTGACATACAGTGGCAAAAGCTTCATGTGTCTCAGTGGAAGCATGTATTAGCCTTTGCCCTCCCTGTCCCTGTGTGATAATGAACATCTAGCTTGTGGGTGGGAATTGGTAAATGTATTAATGTCACACCGCGTGTTAGTAGCTACACCGTTATTTCAGGTGTTGAGGTTTGGCCAAACATTATTTGCTCCACCACTACGAATCTAATTGATGACCCCTAGACTACAGCATGCACTGACGCTCTGTTAACTGCTGTAATCTGGAAGAGAGGAAACAGGCAAGGCTGGGAAGTCAACAAAGAGTTTAAACTAATAAGCAACATCTTACTGCAGTCACCCACCTCTAATGACTTTGATGTAAACAAAATTAGCAGCTCGTTTGAAAACAAGCCACGGCCCGAAAAAAGGCAGGGAAGGGCAAGGGGAATAAAAAAATCCCAGTACACATGGGTAAATGTTACCCACAGGAAAAGAGCGTTCCACACTGCAGATGAATGACTCACGTATGCAGAGCGAAAACATCAAGAGTCACAATGCTGCAGCACTTCCACTCCTCCGAAACAAAGCTGACTCTGTATTCCACACTGAAAGCTAAAACAGTCTTTTCTCCCTCCATCGCTCCTCTTCCTGCATCGTGCCTCTCCCTTCGTCTTCCTCTTTCTCCCCGTCTACGGTGCAGTGCATGGAAATCAAGGGATGGGCTTCTTGAAATTTTACAGGAATGTTTGTATAAATGATGGCATTTTGAATTTAGCATTAACGGCTGCCATTCTGTCAACTGAAGTAGAAGCATCTGGTGCGTGGGGAAAGGACAGCGGAAGGGAGGAAGGAGGAAAGGCCAGGAGGAAAAAGCCTCTAGAAAGACCACCAACATGCCATGGGACGTCAACGGGGCGAGATGTTTTTGATAAGGCATAGATGTTAATCCTGTGGTGTTTTTCCCCCTGTGTTACCCAACATAACATAATAAATCTAAGCTGGATTAAATTTGACAGGCAAATCAGGGGGAAAGGAATTTCAGGATCGACTTATTTACAAGTATCTACAAGTCTCTGTGAGCAAAGCAAATAGCAACGGTAAACAGAAGAGACAGCTGAAAATTCTGCCACTGTCAAAAGCATGAGCCAGTGACTGGTGATTTGTTCAAAAGTGATGAACAGTTTCATCAGCATGGCTTGCTGGACTGTGTTTTAATTTTAAATGCTTAACCACAGAACCTTTCTGCCCACCTTGCAACGTAAAACACAGCTGCAATGTTGAGCGCAATCTTCATTTTAAATGATGTAATGCCATGCCTGAGATGTATTTATTTTGGCTTAATGCACAATTGCAGCTAGTAAAGACAGAGGAGTGAAAGCATTTATGAAAATGGCAGACAGTACCAATCCGACCAGTACCACAGAACATGTACCGTCTACACATTTTATAGATTTTTAAAAAAATATATATAGCTTATTAAATAAATGTTTTATAAAAAAGATATATAGGGAGTAAAATACAGATCTTTAGATCAATATCCTTGAGGTTTTGAATGGTTAAGACTGCAGATTTACACTCTACTAAAGAGAAAAAAACGCTAAGCAAGAGCTTCATGTGTGCATGTGGCTCATAGTACAGCATGTTAGTGGCCTGAACTGACCTGACAAAATATGAATGAATGAGAGAAATATTACAGGTTGTACATCAGTGACTGACATCAATACTGAGGATTTAGAATTTCTTATCATAATGAAATTAAAGGAAAATTCAAAAGGAACATGATTCAGAAGGAACTGCTTGATTTTATTAAAAGTCAACACTGGCAAAATCAATTTGTAGGCTACAGCTAGGGCTGGGCGATACGATATCAGGATAAATGATTAGGCGATACACTTTTCTGAGATATCATTGGTATAGTGATGTATTATTTTTGTTTTAATAATTACTAATTAAATGGTACCGAATGGATGCCGTTGATTTTATGTCATTTTTTTACTTAATCTTTTTTTTTTGTCTTTGTAGGCATTAAAGAGCCAATGACAACATCAAAGGACCTAGAGGCCTCTCCTGCATCAATAAAGTTCACAGTTCATGACTCCACTATCAGAAAGACACTGGGCAAAAATGGCATCCATGGAAGAGTGGCCAGGTGGAAACCTCTGCTAACCCAGAAGAAAATTAAAGCTCGTATGAATTTTGCCAAAACACACAATGATGATCCTTAAACCTTTTGGGAGAATGTTCTGTGGATTGATGAGTCGAAGGTGGAATTGTTTGGAAGACAGGAATCCCATTACATCTGGCATAAACCAAACTCCACAAAAAAGAACATCATACCTACAGTCAAGCATGGTGGAGGAAATGTGATGGTGTGGGGATGCTTGGCTGCTTCAGGGCATGGACAACTTGCAATAATTGAGGGAAACGTGAATTCTGTTCTCTACCAGAAAATCCTAAAGGAGAATTTCCAGTCTTCAGTCCATAAGTTGAAACTCAAACTCAACTGGATTATTCAACAAGACAATGATCCAAAGCATAGTAGTAAGTCCTAGAAGTAAGTGAAAAACTGATGGCCAGTTATCGGAAGCGTTTGGCTGCAGTTGTTGCTCCTAAAGGATTTTAAGCTTAACAGGGAAATTAGTTTTTCACATTGGAGATCGGTGTTGGATAACTTTTTTTCTTCAATAAAAAAAATAAAATAAATAAAAACGGTACTGTGTGTTTACTAAGGTTGTTTACTCAGGTGTGTTTACTTTGTTTTATGTTGCATTTCTTTTGATGATCTAAAACTATTTAGCATGTGATATACACAAGAACAGAAGAAATCAGAAAATACTTTTTCACAGCACTGTATCCCCTTTACTAGTGCCAGGATAGCAGAATATGAGCGCTGAAGCCACACTGATGTTCACGCTTATCTTCCTTCTTGTTCTCATGCTCTTCCACTGCACTCCTTATTTTCTTAGGCTATTTTGTAAGCTTTCTGTTTCCTGTTCATTTATAGTGCTCTCTTTCAATGGGCAGCTCCATACAAATTAACTGATGTTTTTTTTAATGATTTAAAAGGCTTGTGCCATGTTCTTGTGTGTCTATAATTGAAACTTTTTTAATATCATTATATATACAGTATCTCACAAAAGTGAGTACACCCTTCATATTTTTGTAAATATTTGATTATATCTTTTCATGTGACAACACTGAAGAAATGACACTTTGCTACAATGTAAAGTAGTGAGTGTACAGCTTGTATAACAGTGTAAATTTGCTGTCCCCTCAAAATAACTCAACACACAGCCATTAATGTCTAAACCACTGGCAACAAAAGTGAGTACACCCCTAAGTGAAAATGTCCAAATTGGGTGCAAAGTGTCAATATTTTGTGTGGCCATCATCATTTTCCAGTATTGCCTTAACCCTCTTGGGCATGGAGTTCACCAGAGCCTCACAGGTTGCCACTGGAGTCCTCTTCCACTCCTCCATGACGACATCATGGAGCTGGTGGATGTTAGAGACCTTGTGCTCCTCCACCTTCCGTTTGAGGATGCCCCAAAGATGCATGCTTGGCCAGTCCATGACCTTCACCCTCAGCTTCTTTAGCAAGGCAGTGGTCATCTTGGAGGTGTGTTTGGAGTCGTTATCATGCTGGAATACTGCCCTGCGGTCCAGTCTCCAAAGGGAGGGGATCATGCACTGCTTCAGCATGTCACAGTACATGTTGGCATTCATGGTTCCCTCAATGAATTGTAGCTCCCCAGTGCCGGCAGCACTCATGCAGCCCCAGACCATGACACTCCCACCACCATGCTTGACTGTAGGCAAGACACACTCAACTTCTTTGGCTGACCATGGCGATGCCTGTTCTGAGTGGAACCTGTCCTGTTAAACCGCTGTATGGTCTTGGCCACCGTGCTGCAGCTCAGTGTCAGGGTCTTGGCAATCTTCTTACAGCCTAGGCCATCTTTATGTAGAGCAACAATTCTTTTTTTCAGATCCTCAGAGAGTTCTTTGCCATGAGGTGCCATGTTGAACTTCCAGTGACCAGTATGAGGTTGTGTGACAACAATGACACCAAATTTAACACACCTGCTCCCCATTCACACCTGAGACCTCGTAACACTAACAAGTCACATGACACCGGGGAAGGAAAATGGCTAATTGGGCCCAATTTGGACATTTTCACTTAGGGGTGTACTCACTTTTGTTGCCAGCAGTCTAGACATTAATGGCTGTGTATTGAGTTATTTTGAGGGGACAGCAAATTTACACTGTTACGCAAGCTGTACACTCACTACTTTACATTGTAGCAAAGTGTCATTTCTTCAGTGTTGTCACATGAAAAGATATAATCAAATATTTACAAAAATGTGAGGGGTGTACTCACTTTTGTGAGATACTGTATATATATATATATATATATATATATATATATATATATATATATATATAAAAAATCACTGAATGGGTGCCATTTTAAATATCATCTTATCTGCACAAATTATTTTGTGCAGGTAGTAAATACTTGTGTCTTGAATACACTTGAATTTTTCCATTTCAGACATCCATTTAAATGTTTATAGGTAGACATTTATGCTTAAAAAAATTTTACATTCTGGGAGTACATTTGATTACTTCTATTTTTGTTTTATATTAATTTTTTCCAAAAATTATGTACTTCAAATTAAACGTTTTGTTTATACCAGCTGGCTAAAACCAGTTACCTTGCAGACATCACTCTTAGTTGCTGTGTTGGGTTAATTCAACTGCTAATTTGTTAATTATGATATTTCAGGAAATGCTTTTTTTAATTAATATTTTGAAAACAAAGTGCCTTTACTACATGTATTCTTTTTAAAGAACAGTAACAAACAATAATGTTCTATAAGCAATTTAATGCATTATCTTTTTCTGTATAGAACTGAACAAATTATTATTGTTTCAAGAATCTCAGCTTTCAATTAGCACTTTTATTTTTCGCTCCAATATGAAGACAACTACAAACTGATATAATATCAAACTGATATATTTTTTTTAATTGATCAAAAAAAGTCCTCGAAATCATTTAAACGCAAATGTTCTATAAAGGATGCAAGTAATTTCCTATTCAAATATAAATATACTTTATTGCCGTATGTTTATTAAATATTTTCATACAATGGAGAGAAAAAAAATAAAAATAAAATAAAAGATACCCTACAGAGCCGGGTCACTCTGTAATCCATGCTGATTACAGAATTACAGAGCTGAGGACGGTCACAGAGACACACTTTACTTAATACTTACATACAGGCCCTTATGCACATAATGAGCTGAGGTGTTCTTGCATGTTGTGTTTACTGCGCACACACACACACACACCACACGCTTAATGGTATTTAGTAATTGATGATGTAGGACGGATTTCAAAGGCTTTGCTGTGTGTTTACCAGCACTAGCATGCACTCACTCTCTCTCCTCCGACACAAGTGGCAGAAGAGATGAAAAGCTGGCTAATATGCCTCTGCCCCCGCTTTCCCGACAGCGACAGCTCACTCCAGCCTCCAATGACTACAAGGGGCTACAACCACCGCACAAGAAGGGCAGCTGTCGGTCTAAACAAGCTTAGCTTGACACAATAGAGCAGGAGCACCTTCTGACTAGGCTCATGTGAACTGTTTCTAAAAGAACTGTGTCAACGCTTCCTAAAAGAACACTACGTCAAAAATGACCAGCATGTGAAATCTAGCATGAACAACAATAGCTGGTCCACATTTCATTTATCATTAGCAATGTAAGCATTTCTGAGCAAAGTATTGCTTTGTTTCTGGGTACAGTCTGAACTCCAAACCTTCGGGAGCCATTTCTAATCACACCAGAGAGAATTGTGCCATACAAGCAGGCGGCACACAGACCACACAAGGTGACGGGAAACAAAGAAGCTCTTAGCCACACTTGGCCTGACTTTTTTACTCACCACAGGCAATGGACACCGGCATGGTGCTTGATGATCTGCCACAGTAAATGATCAAGCAGACAGCAGTGTGTGCGATTGTGTTTACACTAAGAGTACAGTACATCTTTCTCAGGCATGCCTCTCTGTCTCTCTCTCTCTCGATCACAAGCTGTCTATATCAAGGCCACACGCATACACGCAGTACAGCAGGTTAGCTACAAAAAACTGAGCACAGTGTGATTTAACATCATATTGGTGATTAGGGTTGCAACTATCCATTTTGCTTTTTCCAAATGTTATGCAAAATACTTCCTCAAATATGCTACAAGGATAACGATGTAATTCATTTTTTTTAACGAATTAATAAAAGAAAACCAGCAGTAAAATGCTCATATGAAACATCACCCCATTCCATCTAAATAAAAAGCTTCAAACTTAAACTGTATATTTTAGCACCTTGTTTACAACATAGTGTAGCTAGCAAAAAACATATGTGTTTAAAAAAAAAAAAAAAGATTGTTAAATTACATTTCTAATGGACAGCTAATTTGTTTAATTCAAACGTTTTCCCATCCCATTAGAAAATATTCGTTACTTCCAACCAAGTTAACAGCATGTTAATGACTGTCTTGTGATGTAAATGATAAGTGATAAACGACAAGATATAGGAATAAATCATAAAAGAAGCTCATACTTTTATTAGAGCATGTGCAAACAAAGAGTTTCCACTGATTCAATTTCAGCGACTCTGCAGGGCTAGGTAGTGGACCAGTACAGGAAAACGTTTAGGAAATGCAGAAGAAATGTAATTTAGAGGGAAAGTGTTAAATGGACAGTGGATGCTGAGAACGTGAGAAAAGAGATGGCACACCTCAACCTTGGCAAAACCCACCAGGTCAATGTGCCAAATGGTGATTCCTACGAGAGGCAGAAGGCAGCCAAGGAGCAGTTCGCTTGCCGCGGGGTGGGGGTGAGGGGGACACAGCAAGCACCCACAGCCACCTGTGCCAGTTTGACCAGGTGCTGACAACCCCCTAACAAAACCCCCCCACCCCCCACACACTCTCAGGAACTGGGGGGATTGGAGGGAGGTGGCTTTAGGAGAAGATAACTTTATATATATATATATATACATACATACACACACACACACACACACACACACACACACACTATATATATATATATATATATATATATATATATATATATATATATATATATATATATATTATTTATTTATTTATTTATTTATTTTTGGAAACATTTCTGTTTTTTCCGTAATCACTGTGTATGTAATCATGTTTGAGAAATGCTCATTCAAAGTCCTTTAAATCTTTGAGAAACTCCACACTCACAAAAACATACAACCAGATCCTGCATGTGATAAAACACCTGGTCTGCAGGACGCATCAGATGATGGTAAACAATAAACTCAAACATCTATGCTCTCCGTTTCTCCCAGAGTGTGTACAGCAAAATTTCAGTTATCTGAGTAAATACACAGGGTTTTGTGTGTGCGAGTGCTTTTTCTTTTCTTTTTTAAATAAAGTTCTTCCATCCACTCAACTCAACATCCACAAACTAACAGAGACTGTAATTTGTCAACATTTTTGTCTTTTAGAGACAGACACCTAAAAGTTTGCTTATAAACATGTACGCACGCCCACACCCTTTTAATCAGATAGAGTACACAAGTATATGCCTTCTCTACCACAAGACGGAACAAATGCACACAAACAGCAACTTGCTGTTTGTAGCAAACTGCAACTTATTTAGCTGTGATGCACAAATCCAAACTGCACCTTATTTAGCTCCAACACACAGAAACCGTTTACTAAATCGAGACAGATTATATAGAACTAAAAATTGATGTTAAAATAATATTACGCTATAGATGTCCAACTACTATACATGTAATGCAACATCTGTGCATGGTATGGAACAGTATGCTTCACATGGTCACATTTTTTTTTATTTTTCCCTTGGGGCAAAAGCCTTTTCGAGGTTCAGAGTGCAGTTAATAACACGTCATTATTTAAGCTGGAAACAACACAGCAGCTGCATTCTATACACTACAAGGGGAAGGAGGACTGCAAGAAGTAGCATGTAATCACATTGGCAATGCTATATACCACACACATTCTCTCTCTCTCTCTCTCACACACACACACAAAAGAGAGAGCAAGACAGCTAGAGAGAAATAGACTGACTCTGAGCCCAGAACACTCAAGAGCTCGGAAATAGTATTTCCCCAGATTTTTATGGACGTGTGTAAAGAATGACAAATGAATCACCGCTTCAATATAACGCTCGCACTATAGACAGCATGCAGCTCTGCACCCTACAATGCCCCACACAAACACCCTTGAGGGCATACTGTGTGTGTAGTTGTACTAAAGGCTGAGATATAAAGAGCAAGAGAGAGGGATAAATAAATAAATAAGAAGTAGGAGGTCTGTGTCAGAGTGATTTGTCATTTGTTCTGACGACTAGCTAAAAGACTCATATTCAACCTAGCACATATGTCAGAGGTGTAATAACCACACCGGGGCCGTTTTATCACATTTAAATGGACCCCTACATCACTGTGCTCGCTGTACAAGCAGCCCTGTACTGCCCTCTGACTGATAACATCCACAGCTCAGACAAGCCAACGGAATCCAATAAACCCAATCAAGCAGAAAAAGCCTTCGTGCCTGAGCCAATCTCAATCCCCATTTACACCTCGTACGAACATGTGTTTTCACTGAATCCATCACGGCTGCCGTTAGGGAGCAAGTACTCATATACAGAATACGTCATTACATTATTCCAATAAATCATGGCAAAAAAAAACAAAACTGGATGGCTCTTAGATCAAAACTGTACAAAGAAAACATGAGCGTTGGCTGTGCAATAATATCCGGTAAGACTTTTTCTGTCTGTTTATGCTGACAGTTGTCTGACATCCCATGTTCTATTTGCAGTGTTTTTGTTGTTGATTTATGCTTGTGGTTAAGAGCCAATTTCTGACTAAAGACTTGCAGACAGACCGACAGACAGTCAGAGATGAAATAATGAAAATGACTCAATTTTGACCAAATTCTGCCAGTAATATACTTGAACATCTCTACTTTAAGAAATATATTTTACCAAAACAAAATGGAAATGTTTTTATTGACGCTACTCACTAACATTGCCTCGGCGATCTTCCTGCAAATATCATATTGGGTAAAGAGCTACTTTAATAATTGCAGTCAGTCGGTCTAAAGATGTTGAAAACCTTGCTCGCTAAGTGTGCTTTTCAGTGCCGATCAAGTTCTTGCATAGTTTCGTACCATAGCAAAATGGACATAATTGATTAATTCAATTTGTAATCAGTGCTTGGTCCTGCACCATCATATCATCACAGGGCTCTACCAAAATGACCGTGTGTGACTGTGAAAAGATATTTAGGTGCCCCAGTGCGAGTGACCCGATTGAAGCTCGTTAATACTTGTATAAATACAATCGGAATTAAAAACTTCAACTTCCAAATGCATCTGCACTTACATTCAGTTACATAATAACGGTTACAGTGATTGGCCTCTTGTCATGCCTTCAGTCAACCATACACGCGTGAAAACCTTGCATGTGACGATGGCATCGTTTTAGTCGGCCTGAATGAAATGAAAAGCATAAAATCTTACTTTCAACTTTTTGTTGTGTGTCTTTTTCCCCCCTAAAATGTGAAAGCTGTAGTGGGTAACACTAAAAACATGTATTTTAAAGGTAGCCTGTAAATACACAAAATATCATTCATTTAAAGGGGCACAAAATCCATTAGTTCCAAGTTCGTGCCCCAAAGTAAATTACAAATAATTAATTGGACTCAGTAAGACAGTATTTATACAGTATATAACAGTTCATATGCCGTATCACAACTGTACACCTAATTAATATTCATGAGCCAAGCTGATAAGATTTATTTAGTTTCAAAGAACTGGGAAAACAGTGTTTTAGTGGTATGTGCCTTTTAACAGTTGATAAAGTTATGAAAAGGAACAATAACTGTTGTCATTGAAGGCATCCTAGAAGGTACAAAAGCTGCGTTTGATACCCTTGGCACCCCTGACTGGACAGAAAAATGCATTGCATTTGGCGCAGATGGAGCATCTGAAAATATGGGCGTACATGGTGGAGTGATTGCTCCTGTGCAGAGGGATGTGGGAGAGCATGTGATTCCTATCCACTGCATGCCACACAGGTTAGTGTTTACTTTTGAAAAGAATGCAACCTTACATTTTTTCACAATAAGAAAATGACTATAAACCGTCCGCCATAATATTCTTGGGATTCATAATGTCTTTAAAAACGGTCTCTGTACTGTTACACATGATTTGCAGATTCATAATGGAAAATTTCTGTTTTTTGTTGGCTAGGTTATAGCTGGCAATTCTCAACCTGCAGCACATGGCAGCAAAAGTGTATGATCTCCTTCATCTAGTTTGGAAGACATAATTTTAGTCAAAACGCAAGCTGAATGTCCTTGGAGAACAGTTTGGTGTAGGTTTGCACTCCTTCCAGTGTGAAGGGCACAAGATGGGATTCCTCACATCCACAGAGCACTCAGTACATTTCTTAAATCTGCTAAAATAAATAAATAAATAAATAAATAAATAAATAGATAAATGGAGACCTGCCATTTTACAGACAGTGGTCAGTATGCTGTCACCTTCCATCACATGGAAGGCCTGGCCTGATCTTCTACCAATACTGGCATACTAGGTTGTGCAAAATGGTGAGTTTCGTAATACTTTATATGCTACTTTATAAAAGTTGAAAAAAAAAAACCATTTTGAATATTGTTCCACATTAAATAAGGAAGGAAATGAAGGAAGTGAACTCATGTTCATTTCCTGACTGATGTCTTTCAAGAATTGGCTACACTCAGTTGCATCCTTCAGAAGAATGACCTCATTCTTATTAGGAAGACTGTTATAGCTTTAGAGGTCATACATGGAAGACCTAAGTGAGGTGGCATGCTTTGCCAGTTTTTTGGCTTGTCTTCAAGTGCAGGAAATGGATAAGGTCACATTCCAGGCTTGTTAGGATTACAGTAGGCAGATAGTGAGCCTACTACTCATACAAGAAAATAATTAAGATGAGGAACAAGATTAGGAGCAGGACCCGTTATGTATTTGTATTTTTCTAAACAGTGTGATGTTTTTATTCACAATGTACATCTGTCAGTTTTATTGCTGTTGAGGTCCTCCATGCTCACTTTGGTAGTCTAATAAACAAAGACAGCTAGTGTCCGGCATCCACTGAAATTGACTGTTTCAAAAATATTTAACCATGACACATGGCCAAAAAATGAAGACACTCTAGACTATGGCAGTGAGCAAGTGGATGTATTTCTAAATCATTTTCAAGACTTACTGCAAAGGCAAGTGGCTACCATTACAGTTTTAGATTGTTTAGATGCATCATTAGATGTTTTTTGGATGTCAATATTTATAACTCTGTGCTTTGATTGGGTTAGATGTGGATGCCAGACAAACAAAATTCAAGGGGAGTGGAAAAGTCTGAAGACACTTCAAGATAAATTTTACTGCAGCTTTTGGCAAACACTGTCCACCAAAGAGCCATACAATGTTGACTACAAGGTAATGTACTCTTGTGTACACCCATTAATACAGTTCTTATTGTAACAGTTTGCCAACTCAGGTTGAATTGTTTTTACTCAGTACAGTTGTTGGTGCTTTCCAGAACATACTGCACCTTGTTGAGATAATGCTGATTCTACCTACATGAGCTGCACAGTGCGACAGAGGATTCTCGGCGCAGAACCGCATCAAAAACTCCACCAGAGGCAGTCTGCACGTATCCACCACAGAAGATCTCATTAGAATGAGCACAGAGGGGCCCTCTCTGGAAAATTTTGAATCCAGCAAATGTCCAGAGAACTCTGAACATTCTAGAAACGTTCCATAGTGCAAAGCCTGGCCGACTGAAAAATGCAGCATCCTTTACACAAGCACTTGTACACACAAGTTTACCCATGATTAATCTGAATGGGTCTGGAGTCGAAATCCATGGAAAACTGACACAGCAGTTGACTTGGATGAGACGTAGTACAACTTGCAGCAAATTACTGGGAGGCTCATGTGTGATCAGAAACCAATATTTTAGCAGGAAAGACCCGCTCGCACCTTGCACATACTAGCGCAGTGAATGGACTATAGCAGAGAAAGTCAACAAACAAAAACTGAATCGATTCAGGAAGGAAGGAGCTGTTGATCGTCATTTATGAGATAGAGAATCACCAGCAGATTCTAACAAGGCAAAATTAGAAAGAAGACATAGGTGAAAGGAAAGTTAATGTCCCCAGATCCATCGTATGTAGGATTTGTTACATTTTGTGCAAGAGGAATGTCAAATGAATGTGTGCATCCTGGTAAAATATCATATCAAGGTTGAATGATGCAACACCCAAACTGGTACAGTTATGCTGATAATGAGTATGTATTGCCATGTGAGGACTCAGGGCTGTCCGAGTGCTTGCCTTGAGTTTCTGAAAAATTCAAATCCAAGTGTCCTGGATAGTGCAGGATTAACACAACAAGATAGGCTTGTTTCGTCCGGTTATGATTGACGGCTACTGTGAAGAGCTTCAAAACGTTGATGCTTGGACAAACTATCAAGCAGACTGGGAAAAGAATAAGGAAGCTTGTCCATCTGCTTTTTACTTTTCTCTTTTTTTTTGTTTTGTTTTCTCTCTGCTCTGGTGATTTGTTCTGGTTTGAGAATAGACGTATTGAGACTAAAGTTAACGTACCCAGAGGACAGCACTGCATTCTGCCGCCTCAGCTGCAAGGGAAGTCGGCCTGTCATCTGTTCTCAGTGGTTTTCTTTGCGCAGCTCTCCCAAAAACTCAGAGCAAACATAAAGCCACCCACACATGTCTGGTAAGATTATGCTTCTTAAGAAAAACACACTACCCCGAGTGATGATATAAAAAAAATATGCAGCCCCTCCCCCCTACACACACACGCACACACATACAAACACTTACATATACACCCACCCACACAAAGGAATAAAAACATGTTCCCAGCATCCTCTTGTCAAAGGACTCAACAGTGTCTGTGCATGCCTGTGCCTACACATACAGACAAACTCTCTCTAGCCACACTGCTGTGCAGTTCTCTCATTCATGCTCTCACTACAGTAGTGGCTATAGTTGTAGAAGCTCCTGTGTAATAAAACTACTACACACATACATTATTTCTAATATGCATACCACCGTACACCAGTTTCCCCAATCAATATAAATACAAAAGGCACACCAGATCACCAGTCTCAAATATTTATGTAAGCCTACTCCAGATGCGAATTCGAGGGCATAGTGACATATCCCTCCTTTTACTCTGTTCTCTTTCATAAGAGCTGCTAGCAGTTTTCAGTTGCGTCTTTTGGCACAGAAGCATGGGGCAGATTACATCAGAAAACAACAGACAGACAGTCAGACAGACAGGCCAAGTTTTTCCCCAGTGGAGAAATCTGACCCTGCAGTCCTCATGACCAGTCACCACAACACAACCTTGACCCAGCCAGTGAGAAAGTCTATTGCACAAACCCTTAACGAGATGCAGACACTGGTCACTAGCTGGTCACTCTTATGAAGAAACTCTTAAGCTAAAATAATAACTCAACAGTTGGACGCAGACAGTTGCTTCTGTTACAACACTGATAGGAGAAACAGACAGGAAGACTCAACAGTAGAGCAGCTGTGGGCGAGGCGAACAGCTTCGTCAGTATTCAGGACTTTTCGGTATTTTTCAAAATCGTTGCAGTCTGTGTATTGTGTCCCGCTGCTGAGGAATGTGAAAAATGTCCGCTATGCAAAGCCAGAGACAAACTGTCGGTGTTTGGTGGGGGGAAATCGCCTTTGGAGTAACCCTGAGGAGTGCTGGACGGTGTGTGTGGTGGTGTGTGAGGCCATGAGGCTCTCTATGTGAGACCTTGGAGCTCATCATCAAACTGCCCTCCCCTCCCCTCCGCTCCTTGACCCCCTCTTTCCCTCTCTCCCAGTCGGGGGTGGATTAACGACATGCTTGTCTGGAACACAGGGGCCAGTGAAATGAAACCAGTCTACTGAGCAGATATGTGTACACATATACATAAGCATACATGAGCACACACACACACAAATAAACAAACAAACACACACAGACTTTATGACAACACAAGGCCAAAGCCAAGCAATCAGCCAGTTAGCTTGCTGGAGAGAGAATGTGATGTGGATGCAGAGGAAAGCTATCTAATGGCTAGAGCTATTAAATAGCAACTCCAGGGTTTTTTGATGAAAAACATAACAAATGGGTCTTTTGATCATTTCTGACTTTAAACAAAAGCTTCGTTACTAGCCTATTTACAAACCAGGCGAGGGATGGTCTTAGACATGAGTATGGCTTGCTTTGACATCTAGTCAAAATGTATAGTTATATAGCATGAAGTTGAAAATTAATGCATCGTTTTAGTATAGAGACCAGATAGTAGCAGGTTTACTGTATATCTATGAACGAGAAATCAGAGAAAACAAAGAGGATTTTAAAGTCTTGTTCCTACAGAAAAACACAAAGGAAATGGATTTATTTGTTGTCATACACAACTTCTTGCAAAGCTGCTGCACATGCGGGTGTGGTTTCCGAACTCCATATGGCTGGTTTTTATTTTTTTGCTTTTGGTTTGTTTGCTTTCGTGGTTTTCTATAAGTTTATTTTGTTTTCCTGAGTGCAGAGCACAGAATGAAAAAGTATTCTTCGGCACATTGCGCCAAGTAAAACTCCTTCAAAGACATTTAACATCAAACAAAGTCCTGCAGCAAACAATGAAAATTTTAATCTTCATTGTGCAGGTCATGTTTTTCAATTCGCATGACCTGTGACTCATTCATTGGCGCCTGAAGCTATATTTACGTACTTTCTCACCATGAGTAAATTAATATATTATGGCAAAGTGTCTGTATAGGCTAGATTATTATAACCATGCATAACCACCGCATATGAGCAAATATACTTTCCAAAGCCACTTTCCACACATCAGGATTAAAATGAGCATATGTGATGTTTTTAACTTCTATTCAGTGCTCAACTGACATGCATTTATACGCATGAAGTATGAAAACCTCCTTCCGCACCCTTTGCAGCAGGAGCACGCTTCTCTTCTTTCTTTGTCTGTTCATGTCTATCAGCAGCAGCGTAGCAGATCTAGTCCGCTAGACCAAACCTATTCACACTTCATCCCCAAGCATAAAAGCTCACAATTTCACTCCGAGAAGTCGGGCTAGGGGGTAAAATTGTCGGGAAGAAAGAGTAAAACAGAGCAGGAATTAAGTGACGGTAGGAAGGATGTAGCAACGGCCAAAGGGCGGAGATGCAGATCTGCTCACACGCTCACAAACATGGTGCTGTGCATCTAAGCTTGACATTACTGTGAAATTTTCCAATCAGTACTCTTCCTCATATCGACCTACATGGAAACAATTCCAAACAAAGGTACATTTCCACATTCGAACCACCGAGATGATCAGGAGTTCAGTTAAAGACTTGTCTTGGAGATGATCATAGTCTGTATTAAAGGAAAAAGAGACGTTCCATGTGTAAAAGTAATATAATGGGTTCTGTAATGTCGAGACCTTCATAAATGACTATTCCTCCTGTCCTAATGACTGGGTTCAGAAAGGAGACATTACTTTAATTGCAGTTTTGTGTAACAACAAACAAACAGAGACCAAGCAGCCCAAGGACAATGAGTACCGCTCAATCAAAGTCTGAAATGAAGAGGTGTTTCTCTCACACACACACACACACACACACACCACACAGACCCTCATGCAATAAGTAAACGGGAGCAAGCACATGCTAGAACAAGAACAGGAATGCAATCCAATGCTTTAAACGTTCAAACAATACACAATAGATCTACAGTAGAGTAGATAGCCCACATCCCATTTCACTCATGAACACATGCATGCAAAGAAAAACACAGTGAGCTGAGTGAGTGGACAGCATCTCTCTGTGGCATAATTAGAGAGCATAACTCTCGGATAGAAGCCATCTCCAGTCTGACACAAAACCACTGTGTGCCCTTGAAGAAACATCTGGGCTCAAGAAAAACAAGGCAATTATGTGGACGAGGTGGGAGGAGGGAAGAGAGAAAAGTGGGAAGGATCTGCACTATAGAGTTTGGACCGAGAGCCACTGAGGGGTGGCACAGCCCACAACAAGGCAACCTAGACACCTTCGACAGGCACCACCCTCCTCCTCCTCCTCCCACTTCGGTCCAGATTCATATCTGCTATCTCCTACCTCATCCTATTAGGCCTTATCTTACTCTTGAAACCTCAAGGTTGTCCTTTTATGTTCTTGTTTGAGTTCACCTCCGTTTTACTTTAGTTTATGTACTGGGTAAATATGTCTGGGAAGTGCTGTTTAGCTCCTCTCCTTTACCCACAGCATCTCTTTTACCTGTTTTTTTGTTTTCCTCAGCAGTAGTTCAACATGGAGCCTACACACAGAGCACAAAGCCTGTGGTGCCACTTCCCAAAGCAAATTCTGCGTCCCTTTTGATGCTTTGTGGGGAAACCAAGACAGAACAAAAACGCCCTCAGACAGGTGGGGGATGATGACTGGTTCCCGTAAATCAAGCACTAAACACCCATGAATTAAGCAGGACTTTCATAAGGTCCTTTCTGTTGTGCCTACCTGCCCTTTCCTTTGTTTTTGGGTGGTGCTGAGGCAGCCTAGGATATAGATGACTCACACAGCCCCTAAAGACTCACTATTCAGACACAACATTACCATACCAAACAGGTGTGCAGGGAAACAGGTGCTGACACGTCTAGCAGGGCCTGCTGGTAACTGCCAGGATCAGCACACGGGGGGGGGCGTGGAAAATAAAAGGCTACATCCATTGTGCTGTTCCTACCCCATGTCCTTCAGCACAACTTCTCCCTATACTGACCAGCTCTTGTGCAACAATACACAGGCCTCTGCTTCCCACCTCTCTCACAATATGTATCTGTGGAAGTTTTAATTTCCTCTGTTTGTCTTCTTGCACGTTTGGGGGGGAAATAAGAAGAGGAGGGGCATAGCTCAGCTCATCTAGCCCATAAAAGAACCTGAAAGGCACTCCTGATGCTCCAAGGCTGGGAACAAGCTCCAGCCTTCTTCTCCACTGCGCTTTTCCCAGCATTCACATGCACTTGAGAAAGAAAAAGAGGGCACACAATGCACAAGTTTCCCAGACATTCCAAGACAACCCTCAGCCAGATGTGAGGAGACATGCTGGCATCTATTAATGTGAACCAGCCATAAATAAAGGCATGCCGTTTGAGGTGCGTTACACTGTAAAATACAGTAAGGAATTCTAATAGCAGTAAAGAACTTTGCTGTTTTTTGCAGGACAGTATGTAATTTAGAAAAGGCATAACTGTTGCATTGTTTGCCACAAACATTTTTCTAAACGGGTGCCACCAAAGATCACAAAGATCTCTGTGCTCTAGAGAGAAAATAAGAGTCCACTATCCTTAGCTGTTGTAACAGCTTTTATGACAGCTTGGTCATAAGTCTCTCAATGGAACGTAGATAAAGCTAGCCAAATATTTACTTGATAACACTCAAACTCCAGCTCAGTACTAGTAGTATTATGATAGCTAGTCTAATATTATTGTAACTGTCATATGACTAATATTGTAGTAACAGCTTTTATTACAATATTAGTAATATGACAGTTACTACAAAGTTAGACAAGCTCCTCAGCCAGTCTATGAAAGTGTAGTAATGTACCAGTGGCTGCACAATAAGCAGACATGTACACCAACAGCTATAAAAAAGGATCAGAAACTTGCGAAGTTAATAACCAACTTGCCTGAACGAAAAAAAACTTTCAACTTGTGCACAGTGAAAGACACTCCAACACCCACATGCTCTATGTTCTGGCCATAAAAATGAGTACCTACTGAGTTATGTGCCATATGAGAGATGAGCAGGGCCTAAGATAACTTGGATTAGCACAGCGTTTCATATTACCGGCAAGCTATTCATTACTGACAGCTGATAAAGGAAGAAGTGTTCACTGTTTCAGTGCAAAGCTCAGCAATCCTGACCAACATCAACAAGATCAACAAAACTACAGGCAACTATAAAGCAATAAACTCTGTCATTAGGTTTCTGTTATTAATGATATAACATTATAACCAATTAGAGCTGCAACAACGAATCGATAAAATCGATAATAATAATCGATTATGAAAATCGTTGACAACGACTCTCATAATCGATTACTTGGTCTGCGCATGGCACGGGGTACATTTACTCATTACATTACTTCTGTTCCGAAAACAGGCATCAGAGAGGACATACTAAAGTTGTGTCCCAAATAACGTACTATACACCTACACAATGCACTATGTACTCTATCAACTAGTGTATGAATTTTAGAAGGGTAGTATCAGGTCAAATGGAACAATAGCGGTTTTTGTACTAACCGGAAGTATAAGCCATTTCCCAGCCGATGGCGCATGATGCCAAACGCACGTAATGTGACGCTGCTAGCTTTAGCAGAATACCCAGAGTCAAGGACAATGAATTTCTTCAGTTTACTGTTTATGTCAAAGTTACCTTTTATACCCAACATGACCTCAGTCACCATCAGACGGAAGCGTAATTGTCAAGTGACCGTGGGAAAAAAGTGTGTGACTTCCGAGTCCTCTGAGGCATGGGTGCATTTTATATTAAATGCCGCAGAGAAGACTGTAACCTGCAAACTTTATAAAGAGGAGCATGGAAACACGACAGTGATGCACGAGCACAAACTTGTTCATATCCAAAATGCTCCACTGTGTTCAAGAAGTTGTGGTAACTGCTGCGAGTTGCTTAAAATGTTTAGTTTAATTCAAGTTTATCATCATTATATGCTGTATTTGTGAATGCAGTGCAAATTCCCTCGTTTATTATAACAGGAGCAATCAATTTGTAATGAGGCTGCGCTGCTTCTCACTCACAATGTAGATGCGGCAATAAACAAGTAAAGCACAAGTAAAAACTAATGTCTAATTAAAACGCTATGATCAAAGTAAAGAAGTAAAACAATATGCCTAAAGACATTGAGTAACAGAAACCATAAGGTGCAGTACAAGTGAGATATTTTGATTAATTTAGGACTGTAGTTTAATTATAAGTGCATTTTGGACATCCATAAAAAATAATGCATCCATACTTTATACACACACTAATATATATGTGTATGTAAGTATGTATGTGTGTGTGTGTATTATATATATATATATATATATATATATATGCACACACACATGCATACACATATACACACACATACATATATATATATATATATATATATATATATATATATACACACAGTGAGGGGAAAAAAGTATTTGATCCCCTGCTGATTTTGTACGTTTGCCCACTGACAAAGAAATGATCAGTCTATAATTTTAATGGTAGATTTATTTGAACAGTGAGAGACAGAATAACAACAAGAAAATCCAGAAAAACGCATGTCAAAAATGTTATAAATTGATTTGCATTTTAATGAGGTAAATAAGTATTTGACCCCCTCTCAATCAGAAAGATTTCTGGCTCCCAGGTGTCTTTTATACAGGTAACGAGCTGAGATTAGGAGCACACTCTTAAAGGGAGTGCTCCTAATCTCAGCTTGTTACCTGTATATAAGACACCTGTCCACAGAAGAAATCAATCAATCAGATTCCAAACTCTCCACCATGGCCAAGACCAAAGAGCTCTCCAAGGATGTCAGGGACAAGATTGTAGACCTACACAAGTCTGGAATGGGCTACAAGACCATTGCCAAGTAGCTTGGTGAGAAGGTGACAACAGTTGGTGCGATTATTCGCAAATGGAAGAAACACAAAAGAACTGTCAATCTCCCTCGGCCTGGGGCTCCATGCAAGATCTCACCTCGTGGAGTTGCAATGATCATGTGAACAGTGAGGAATCAGCCCAGAACTACACGGGAGGATCTTGTCAATGATCTCAAGGCAGCTGGGACCATAGTCACCAAGAAAACAATTGGTAACACACTACGCCGTGAAGGACTGAAATCCTGCAGCGCCCGCAAGGTCCCCCTGCTCAAGAAAGCACATATACATTCCCGTCTGAAGTTTGCCAATGAACATCTGAATGATTCAGAGGACAACTGGGTGAAAGTGTTGAGGTCAGATGAGACCAAAATGGAGCTCTTTGGCATCAGCTCAACTCGCCGTGTTTGGAGGAGGAGGAATGCTGCCACTGACCCCAAGAACACCATCCCCACCGTCAAACATGGAGGTGGAAACATTATGCTTTGGGGGTGTTTTTCTGCTAAGGGGACAGGACAACTTCACTGCATCAAAGGGACGATGGACGGGGCCATGTACCGTCAAATCTTGGGTGAGAACCTCCTTCCCTCAGCCAGGGCATTGAAAATGGGTCGTGGATGGGTATTCCAGCATGACAATGACCCAAAACACACGGCCAAGGCAACAAAGGAGTGGCTCAAGAAGAAGCACATTAAGGTCCTGGAGTGGCCTAGCCAGTCTCCAGACCTTAATCCCCTAGGAACTCTATGGAGGGAGCTGAAGGTTCGAGTTGCCAAACGTCAGCCTCGAAACCTTAATGACTTGGAGAAGATCTGCAAAGAGGAGTGGGACAAAATCCCTCCTGAGATGTGTGCAAACCTGGTGGCCAACTACAAGAAACGTCTGACCTCTGTGATTGCCAACAAGGGTTTTGCCACCAAGTACTAAGTCATATTTTGCAGAGTGGTCAAATACATTTTTCCCTCATTAAAATGCAAATCAATTTATAACATTTTTGACATGCGTTTTTCGGGATTTTTTTTGTTGTTATTCTGTCTCTCACTGTTCAAATAAATCTACCATTAAAATTATAGAATGTCATTTCTTTGTCAGTGGGCAAACGTACAAAAGCAGCAGGGGATCAAATACTTTTTTCCCCTCACTGTATTTTATATATATATATATATATATTATATATATATATATATACACACACACACACACACACACATAGATATATAGATAGATATATATATAGATATACACACACACACACAATTGGATTAACAGTTGTGTTTAGTCTGAAGTTTATATTTGTAACACTCAGTTTGTGGATTTTATTTTAAATAAATGAAAAAAATGCTACTGAAAGCCCCCCCCCCCGACCCCCGCGATTATTCGATAAATAATCGGCCGATTAATCTATTATGAAAATAAGCGTTAGTTGCAGCCCCTATAACCAATCTTACCTTTCTGGCAGTGGCTGGAAGTCCAGCAGCGGTAGCTATAATTGTCATTAAAGCTGGTCCTGAAGCACTGAGGGTTGTCCTCCATAATGCCAGGGCACACATCGCTACACTCTTTGGACAGCTTGTTTCCAGCAACGAAGTTATTAAACTCTGCATCCATAATGAGTGACCAGTCCACCGAGTCGAGATAGCACAGCTCTGGGTTCTTCTCGATTCTAATGGCACCTCGCGTGATGTTCCTCAAGTTGTATAGGCCGATGTCCTTCAGGCTGGTCATCTCAAAAATGACCAGGGCGTAGTTGTAGAAGAGGTTGCGTCCTCGGATGACACTGAGGTTTGGGAAGAGTGTGCTGAGGCTGTCAAGGCCAGCTACACGGAACAGGAGTAGGTAGTCTGTGACCATGGTGAGCTTTGGGAAGCTAAGCATGCGAAACTCCTGATGAGGGTTGTGGTTTTTATCTCCTATCAGGAGGATCTGCAGGTAGCCCTCCACCACCGTGCAGTTCTCCAGCTTCTTGAACTCACTGATGTCATTGCGGATATCGATGTGAGGACCACAGACTGTTGGAAAATAAGAGAGAATACAGTCAGATATTTGAAACTGGAACAAACTTGGATATAATTATTGGTATTATTATTGCTATTTAGGATCTCACAGTTTCAAATACTTAATTATAGCTTTCCGTCATATTTGAAAAGCTAGGTTTTGCACAAGAGTTAGTGCTGGTCAAAAGGACAACAGTAAAAGCGGTATATAAATATTTATACAGTTAGTTCCGAGCCACTAATTTCATTGGACGAGCGATGTTCCAAGAATGCTTGTTTAGTATAAACACACTGAAGTTTCATTGTCTACATCACTCTGCTTGTCTGTGTTCCCAGTGAAACGGTTACTACAGTAGAGTTAGAAACATCATCAGCAGACATGGCAAACGATACATTTTTCATGCATATAACTTCTGACTTTAAACACAAAAGCTCGGCAGCTGAAGATGAAAAGGAAGAAGGGAAGCCAATTTCACCGCCAATTTCACCAGATGTACAAATCACTGTGAGCTAGCTACCCAGCTAGCCAAATGGCTATTAGGGAGTGTGACTTCTTTGGGCTCTATTTCCGTTCACAGAGCTAAAATAAACAAATTATTTGGCCATATTGCGTCCGAAATGTCAATTACTCAGTCAATTTATTTATAAAACAGTTGTATAAAAGCAATATTGGACTCGCAGTCGTGCTGTTTGACCGAATATCAGCACAACTGCAATTATTGGCAGGCTTGTGCCTACAGCCGAATCACAGCCATGCTGATATATATTATAACCGCACTCTTGCTCATGCAATATTGCTTAAATATATCCCACTGCACAGATCCACACTTTGTTCACACTGCACACAAAGGGGAATTATAGCTTTTGTTCCTCTTTCTTATGAAGTGGTGCCAACACACAGAGTCAGCTAAGGCAAACCCAGTGTGGCAATTCAATGTGTTAGGGAAAAAACAGGCATTTATGTGGAGACTCATGTTCTCTGTATAGTTTTGTGGGATACAGGATCCAAAAATCTTCTAAAAAATGTTTTTCACCCCAAATGACCCCAGCGTTTAAAAAGGCTATCCATGTCTATGTGCCACACAAAAAGCAACCTGTATGCAAAACAAGAGTTCAGAGCCAGAGTGTTCTCATTCATCCACTCGCTCACAAAAACCCACAAATAAAACACTTAGGTTTTATTTTGGAGAGTTATATCTGCTTTATGTGATGTCTTTCCAACAGCTATCTGAAGCAGTGACTAGTAGTCATATAGCAGTCCTTGTGGACAGTCAAGCCAGTGTGTGGCCAAAAGCTCCCACAGTTTGAATTAGGCAAACAGGCTGTGATATTGTGCAAATTAGAAATCATGGACTGAACAGTACAGTCTTTATCTTAACCAATGGAGATTATAAAACCACAACTGCGAAAGATCAGATGATATAAATAACATGCTATTGGCTAAAACAAAAGAATGAACATAAACCAAAACAAAAACGACTTCATAAATGTGACTTTTCAAAGAACATATCTCTCTGCTGGAACTTGGTAGAACTCAATCAGCACACAAAATACGTGAATAAGTGCACTCACTCCTTGGGTTTTTTTGTGTTCCTGGCATGGTTGCTCTGTCTCAGACAGCTAGCATCATGCATCACATCCAAAACACTTTACATTACAGCAGCATTAAAACACAGGGCAAATTTACACATAGTCCAAACAAGTCAAAATCTATTATCTGGTGTCTTTTCCTTCATGAGGAAAAAAAGCAAAAAAAAAAAACCACACACACACTCATCTGATAAGCGAACAAACCACTATGACAGCCTGCCAAGAACATGAATCCGATTTGACGTTCCTCATTCACCCAGCTTGCCCAAAATAGTGAGCACATTGTTTATTAAGCTCCTGTCAGCCTAGTAAGGGCATCCAAATTTAGAACGGAAATGACTGCTCCATGAGAAAATAGTATTTGTTTCTCCTATCACGGCACGGCCGTGCTCGGGAGCCAGGGAGTTGTATGTCCCCTTTGTTTCGTTCTTGGATTTTTTTGTTGTTCTCGTTTTCTCTTCCTGCTGCCAGAGAGGAGGAGGACGGCTGGATTGGCATAAACACAAAGACTAATTTGTTTGTTGGTAAAGAGAAACTCTGCTCCTCAGTTCCTGTTGGATTCATTAATAAAATCAGACCAGCATTACATGAATGAAACGGCCCAGGAAGTATAGCTGTATCTGCACATGCAACGAATTAATCTAAACAATTCAGCTCCAACACATAAATTACCAATTATTGTCTTAGATACACTGTTATATAGACGTTTAACAAATGTCTCTGTATTGGCAAGACTGTGTGAGCTGCCTGGAGCCAACTGACACAGCCATGTGCCCACCAGTTGACCTCTGCCATGAATCCAACAGTGATCCGAGGCCCGTTTCCCAGTTCCCATTCCAATCTCATTCCACTTGTGGAGATCCAGTTCTTCCGCAAACACACGCCCAGCAAGAAACACATCTAATATCTCATTCTCCAGTCCCATCCCACAAGGACTGCTTTCAACCCAAAGTGGACAACATCTTTGCATTTGTATAATTTCCAACCATTGCTTATTCCAAAAACTATTCCAGACTTTTCTTTTCCCCATTTATCCCACAATGTTTTAGGCACTGACCTGGATCTGTCTGTGGGACATTTTAAGCAATGTAAATATAATAGGAAGCGTGATGGAGAAAATAAATCAACAAGAGTCTTCTTACTTTTTATTTCAATCCCTCAAACTCTCAAGACCTGCCGAGAGTCCTCATTCTTCTAACTATGTACAATTCCTATTACTTCCATTGTAGTTACTGAATAATTTGTAGTAGCTACTTTAAAATGCTTTTAATCACTCAATCACTTAGCTTAAAATGCTTAGATTAAAGTGCTTTTAATCACTCATTTAAAAAAAATTCAAATTTAAGTTGTTGTTTCAATAATCAGTTTTAATGTTTAGATACACACAAAATATGCCTTTAATTGTGAAGCTGTGACAACATTAACTGCAGTGTATAAATGCTAACAGAACCAAAATTATTGCTATTCTAAGGATTTGCTGATTTATTTGTTTGAACTTATTTGAGGTTATGGGAACAGCACAGAAACCGATCTCACACAATGTCTACATAATAAATAAGTGTTTATTACTCACCAGTAAATTCACATTGGGATATAAATGTGATATGCATTATTTAACATTATACAACATACATGTTGTAATTCTTGGAGGCGAATTAGCCAAAAACTAAAATCCTCTTGTCGCTCTCACGCATTGGCCATGAGACTCACATATTGGGAGCAGATCTCATGGTCTCATGCCAAAATTTTCAAATCTAACTTACAAATCTCATTACAAAAAAAGTCAGGCTAATTTTAAAAGCATATTAACCGATATATGAGAGTTTACTGCATTGATTTTATCTGATTTGTTCCTGCTTGGATAACTAGTAAAATCTGAAATCTAACTGGCTGAGCCTTCCCTCTGTTACACTTAGATCAGCCAATCAATGAGACATGCTGGTGGCTCATGTAACTGACTAATATAGCTGTACTGCTCACACCTGAGCTAGCCATTAAAAATGTTCAAGTGAAAATTTAGTGGTGACCATTTATATAATATGCAATTGTTGTATAATCTCCTGATTATGGATGTACTCATCAAGATAACCTGGATAGCTACAGACTACACTCTTGACATTTGCAAAAGGTCTCTTAGTTGTGCTCTCTAAAGACGGCCAGATCTTGAACAAACATCACATCAATGGCAAGGAGCACAGCCAGAAATAGAAGACAACGGCAGATATGGTTTTGTTGCAAACCATAAAACACTTTGTGGATATTAGAGGCTTTATAAGATGTAAGTAACCTGCTTTAGTTTGTGTTGTGCAGCTAATATACTTTATATAATCGACCTCTCTATGCTGTGCAACATGAGGGATATCTTACAGCTATATGCTGGGACTACATCACAGTGTGTTGTGGCAGAGAACAATAGTACAGTACATTCTCTACAAACTGTAAATTTCCCTTCGTCTAACTGGAGTGCTAAAGTAATGACATTCACATTAAAACTTACATTACAAATTTACAGTATTTCCTGGCACTGGTAACTGTTACCAGTCAAGTACAGCAGTGAATTAACAGTATATAATTCAAAACATATTTACAGTAAACTATTGTAAATGAAATAAAATCCAGTACATTTGCGTGATGCTTTTATCAAAATCAACTTACAATTACAGCAGAGTGTAATTGAGCTGTTGAGGTTTGAGGGTCTTGCTCAAGGACCCAAATGTGATACTGCTGGGATTTGAATTCATGACCTTGTGATCTGTAGATCAAAATCTTAACCACTGAGCCACAACTTCCCTCATCAAGCTTTCGCTTGTTCAAACACCTCTACCTATGAATTAACTCACACTAAAAGATGAACTTAAGATTTTACTAGCATATAAATAAAAGAGGGTTTGTGTTTGTGTCATCTAAAATCAAAGTCATTAAAGTAAAGGGCAAAAAAACAATCCACAATTTTCAGATGCTGACAAATATTTACACTCCTTCATAAATATTAGATATACCACTATTCAGTGTGTTTTTGGGTATTTTACTGTAAATAAATTCACTGTTGCAACTGCCCAACCATTTAAAGGACAATACTGTAAAATAAAACAATATTTTGATGTAAAATACATTTAAGTGAATTAGAAATTTGTGATATGGTGATACATATCGTAGGATGAGAGAAAAGTGTCTATTCAGTTTTAGAGGAAAAGTAATACATCATTTCAAGATATATCTATATCTTCCGTATCACATTTCAGACAAAGTGATGCAAGTGTGTGTCAGTAAAATTATTTTAGAGCGTTGGCACTTTTGGTAGCCATTTTTAGTAAAATCTCACACACTTGAGCTTGAGAGGCATGTAAAAACTAAGGCTTTCCTGAATTTGACACCACTGAAAGCAGCGATAAGGTCAAAGCAAGGAAATCAATCTTTTTTGTTTGGTGTATTCAGAGATACATGAGATAAGAAGCATAGTGCGCAACGGTAAGTCCACACCCTTGCACTCTCACACTCTTTCACTGTGCTCATTAGCAACATGAAGCAGCAAGGAATCTAATCATGGAATCGAAAGGCTGCGAGTAGCACCGTCCACTAGATCAGGAGTCTAGAATCCACAGAGCTCGGAAAGAGCAAACAGAAACCCAGGCGTCTCTTCCTCTCAGCACGCTATTCACGCTGCTGAGCAAACAGACATATCGGGAATCCAGCATCCACTGTTTGCGTTTGATAACCTGACCCTGGCTTTCCGCAGGAATCTCTGAAGCAGGGCAGGCTACGAGGGTCCCCTCTGTGTGATCAGTCCGTAGTGCACCTGAGCAAACATGGCTTTTATGAAATGATTCACAAGTACTTCTCGGGTGCTCAGTAGGAATGTTAGCGGAAATTCACAATTTCAACACATCTTGGCTGTTACTCCAGCGCAAATATTGCCTATATGTCTGAAGGTTTTTAATCATCCAGGGCATGCTGTTTGTTTAGTAGTAGTAGTAAGTCATGATTAGATTTAGTTTGCCACTCATTAAGGTGATTAGCTTTGCACTGTAATAGTAGGGTGCTTTGACATTGCATCATTTAATCCATTTGAATCAAAAGGTGGTGTATTTTCCTCCTTGGTACTGTTCATTTAGGCAAGTGAGATTTGCACTCAGTTGCACACCACCATCTGAGCAAGGGGGTTTCATTCTGGTTCCAAGTGAACTCTAGCATGGTTTAATTGCAATAAGAAAAGATCCATCCATCCATCTTCTGTACAGCTTATCCTACACAGGGTCGCATGTGAGCCTGGACTCAAGTATCGAGGTGGGGGACACCCTGGACAGGGTGGGCACAACTGCACACGCATTGACAGACTATGGACAATTTGGAAATTGGATTTTGGACCCATTTCCACTGTCTCCTGTAGAGGTCAGTACGATCAAACTCACCAGGTAGACTAGGACAAGGACCATACATATGAGTAAGCAATGTTAAGGGGTGAGTATGAGGGGATCCTCAGGGTCCATAGAAACCAGTCTGGAATTTATTATTGCAGTCACCTCTGCCATGAACTTTGTGAGAATCACATGCGTGATTCTTGACTGTCCCAGCTGAAGCATCTTCAAGTCCAAGATCTTTCACGTTATCCCGATCATCCGCTCCCACACTCCGCCCATGTGGGAGGCATGGGGAGGGGTGAAGATCCAAGAACATCCTTGTTCTGCAAGAAAACATGTCCCTTCATCCAAGTTAGAAGGGATGTTCAGTTCTCTGGGCAGCTGTGGCTCAGGTGGTTTAGCGGGTTGTCCACTAATCGTAGGGTTGGAGATTCGATTCCCGGCCCACATGACTCCACATACCGAAGTGTCCTTGGGCAAGATGCAGAAACCCAAGTTGCTCCCGATGGCAAGTTAGCACCTTGCATGGCAGCTCTGCTACCATTGGTGTGTGAGTGTGTGTGTGAATGGGTGAATGAGACACAGCGTAAAGCACATTTAAATGCAGACCAGACTATTTCTCTGCACCCACCCACTAAATTTGTCCCTCGCTCCAAGCGTAACCGCTTTACCAGACCACGAATGTCAATGAAGAATCTCAAGGTGTTTATGAAACAAGATGTATCCATAAACTCCATTACCTCAATATGGACAGCTCTCACGGTTAAACAGGTGAACAACACTGCCCATCTCTTGTTGTTCAGGAGTCTACCTCTATAGTGTGGCGGGCAGAAATGGTCCAAGGACCAAATACGTTGGTCCATATGCAAGTAAAAGGGGGTACCTTTCATACAATTGGAGAAGCGATTCAAACGTTCTGAGACTAAGTTGAGATACCTTTGTTAAGGTAATGAATGCTGCTACTTTGGGAGTTCGACATCTGCCATAGGATCAATGAGGTCAAACGGGCCTGAGGTGAGGTATGTCTGGTTCGGGCAGGACAACAGAATTCTGTTATTAACGAAAAAGTAGGAATCTGCGTTTCTCATTATGAATCTAACCAAGGACTACTTTGCTGTGTGAAAAGAAGTTCACACTGTCAAACTCGATATCCATCTCAGACATTATAATTTCAGCCAACTGCACAGCCAACACTGCACTACAGAGCACAAGGCATGGAATGCTCAGCTCTGGA
Source organism: Ictalurus furcatus (assembly GCF_023375685.1). NCBI lineage: Eukaryota > Metazoa > Chordata > Actinopteri > Siluriformes > Ictaluridae > Ictalurus > Ictalurus furcatus. The sequence goes on from NC_071258.1 coordinate 14,227,830, forward strand.
CGGGGGGCTAGCTTGGCTTTCCCCAAGAAGAAGCTCGTCTTGCAGCTCCCATCTGGTCTCAAACTCCTGAGATAAGTCACTGCAGCAATAGCCAGGACAGAAGCATCTGAAAAAAAGCTCTCTCTTCAAAGCTTCTGAAGGGGAATTTTTCGTATAATGTCTAGAGATCTGGAGATGTTGAGCATTCACAGTAGAGAGGACACTGTGTCCTGTAAGTTGTTTCATATCACTTGATGACTGATATGTGAATGTATCAGTTACAAGATTCCAACTAACTCCAAAGGTAGGCTGCACATGCACTGCGACCTTGACAAGTTTAATTTCTCTTAGTTTACTGGCCTGATCATCTAAAGGAAATGTGTCCATGACCTCCTTGATGTTAGAAGCAATTTTGTTCAGCTTCAAATTGGAACGTGCCAAGGCTGCTTGGGTCCTCTTGAGCAGATCAATAGCAGCTGCCGCAGATGGTAGTGATTAAACAGTCATCCACGTAGAAATCCATTTCTACAAACTTTCCAACCTCTACTCCGAACTGACTCAGCCTCTTTTGCTGCTTGTCTGAGGCCATAAATTGCTACAGCAGGAGAAGGGCTGTTACCGAAGATGTGGACCTTCAAACTGTACTCGATGATGTTCTTCTCTGGGTCATTATCTTCATACCAAAAGAACCTGAGAAAGATCCTATTCTCTGGCTTGACAGGGAAACAATAGAACATCTGTTGTATATCCATAGTGATAGCTTCTGCATCCTTTCTAAAGTGCAAGAACACACCAAGGAGTCTGTTGTTGAGATATGGGCCTTTTGAAAGTACATCATTAAGCAAAACACTATTGTACTGACAGCTTGAATCAAGGACCACTCAGATCTGTTCTGGCTTCTCTGGGTGACAGACTCCAAAAAGAGGCAAATACCAGGACTCATCTTGCTGCTTAAGCGGTGGGGCTATCTTCATGTGACCTTCCCCGTTCTCCAGGAATGCGAAGAAATGTTCTTCCATGACAGGTTTCTTGAAAAAAGACCGCTGTAGAGATCTGAAGCAATCTAGAGCTTGTGTCTTGTTGTTCAGTAGGCGTCACCTCTGAGGTTTGAATGGAAGAGGGGCTACCCAGCTATTCCTTTCATCCATGTAGAAGCCTTCCTTCATTATACAGAGGAAAGTCAAATCTTTGACGCACAGCTTCTCATCATCCTTTGTTCTCTTGAAGACATCCCCTTCTACATTATGTCCATCTTCTTCCCATACAGGCCTCTTCACCGCAACCATAACTTGAAGACCTGGGGGCTTGTCACAAACATTCTCCTTGATATGATAAGCATTAGGACTAGGCTTGAAAAGTGATTGCTGACCACTATCCAAGGTGTTGGTGAACCATTGGTGAACACTGACTATCTGGTTTGTGCACCTTGCCAAACAGACGTTACCCACTATGACCCAAACAAGGTCTAACTTCAGAGCATATAGGGCTTTGTGTGGTCTGTTGATGTACTTGAACTTTATGTACCTTTATGATGTCTCTTCCCAAAAGCATCATGATTGGCGCTTCCAAGTCAATTTTCGGGATCTGTCCTGCAATACCCTTCAGGTGTGGATGATGAAGAGCAACTTGCGGGGTGGGTATCTCGGAGAGATCATCTGGGAAGTTGTAACACACTAAAGTAATTAAGGAAGGTAGAGAATGAATGACTTGACCATCAATGGATGCCACTTGAAACACATTCACTGACTGATCGGCTTGAAGAGGAAGGGCAAAGCTAGGATCATTCCACATTCTGGCTTGTTCTACAAAGTTAACAAACACAGAAAAGAGGGGAAAGGGAACTCTGTGTTGTTGTTTGAACGTATAGCCCAGAGTCATCCACTTATCTTGTAAGCTGAAAGGTAGTTTTTGCGCTATGCCACGTGCGGTGTCCAAGCAAGTGAGACCCAGAAGCACTCCCTTAGATCTTGCTACTAGGAGCTCCATGAGTAGGTCTCATAATTCTCTGAGTTTCTTCCACTCTTTATTCGAAATCTTTGGGGAAACCTCTAATCTCCTGAGTAGTGAACTTTCAACGACCTCTGGTGCCTCAAAACAATCATCTAACCATTCCCAAATCATCAAGAGACCTCTGTCAGGGTTTTCCACATGCACCGCTTTGATGCGTTTCACCTGCTCTCCAGAATCTGCTCATAACCACTTGACCAACAGATCCATCTCCTCTTTAGCTGTGAGATTGAGTCTTAGTAGCAGTGAAGAATGATGCTTTCCATGTTCTGTAATTCTCAGGACGTTTGTCAAATTGTAAAAGACCTGTGGAAAAGATTTCTCATCTAGCCGTGAATCCGACGAGGTCACGTATGTCTTGAATCAAATCACTGTTTGCTGCGGCAAAATTGAGCATGAAGAGGTGGAGTTGGAGCGCAAGAATTGACCTGTAGATAATCGTGAGCATTCATAGCCGCATCTGGTGGCTGCACGTTGGGGTGCAACAAAGTGGCTGAGATCATCGGGTGGTCTTACACAAGCAAAGTAAGGATCCTGTCTAGTTCCTGACAAAGGGAGAAAGCTTTACTCTCTGTGATGGCTTAGAATCAGATCCATCTGGGTAGGGGACATATCTGATAGCTTCCTCAGATTGTTTATCTGGGATATGTGTTTCACTGTCAACGATGTTCTCTGAAACTTCAACCCAACTGCAGGAAGGGAACCCAAATGCTTTGCATTTTGGATTATGGGCAGCATTTTATTGTAGATGCAAGCTTCATGGGTTACCATGAAGGGCAAACTGAGCCAAAGGACATGTGTTCTGGATATTTATATTTTTATATTTTTATATATATATATATATATATATATATATATATATATATATATATATATATATATATATATATATATATATTTAGTGCCAGCTATGTCCTTTCCGCATATCTGGCAAAAGCTTGTTTATTTTTTTCCATCAGTATGTTTGTTGTTCTTTTGCTTCATCTAATTGTGTGTGCAGTGTGATACCAAACCAACCCAAATAGCAAATGAAACAAAATGATAAATTACTGACTTAGAAAATGGTCTAATATGTGTGAAAATGCCCCTAGGGACGTTAAGCCACTCAACTGAACTGATGAAGACCCTTGAAAAACAGACGAAAGTGGCTTCCATATATTGCAATATGCCGACTCAACATTTTCAAAATCTCAAAAATAAATCTTTACCAATTAAGTACAGTTACAGTAACGACACTTCAATATTAATTAACTGTTAATAATTGCAATTATAAGTTGTGAAAACTATACAATTCTTAATTCGGAGAGAAAAAAAGTCAACTCGTTAATCAGATCAATATCTCCCCATCAGAAGATCCTGGAAGCATTTATGAGTAAGTAACTTTTCTCAGAATAGAACATTACTGTCTTTGGCTGGCCTCCTGCTGTCTATTACCTTCAAGAGAGCTGTAATGTTTTTATGTAATATAGAATCAGTATTTAAGTCTAGTATTTGTGTGTCTCTGGTCAGTGATTCGATCCAGCGCATTTCTAGATGAATAATAAAAACAGCAGAGTTTATCATCCATTTGATCCAATTACAGCAAATGTTTTGCACTGGACTGCTCCCAAGGGATGATTGGATTGAGTAAACACCACTCTCACGTGGAGAGGCACAAAAGCAAGACCCTGGCTTCCGCCCAAAAGAGCTTGCACCTGCCACCTCAACTGAGCTTAATCCCCCCACATGCTAGAAGTCATCTGACCACTGGGCTTGTGCTACACTTCCCTTCAGTGGCCCTCACATCAAAAGCATGAGCTCATGTGTCAGAGTCCGGCTACAAACAACACCCATTCCACCCCTTCCCTATCCCTTCCACTGCTCTGTCTGCATTAACCCCTTCGCTACAGTAGAGACAAGACATCACATCGACCTGTCACTCAAACCTTAAGCTCTATGCCACTAGGGAAATGTGTCTGCTGATAACATATAACACTATCATATGGAATCAGAACTGCCTCGTTACAGATAAATGAACACATACTCAAAAAGGTATTTTATAATGTGTAAATAAACAGTGTTTTTCTGTGCCAAAAAGAAAAAGAAATAAAATGTCAGTGTGTTTGGTTCCTGTGTTCCTTTTCAATTTTAATTTCCTATTATTTATTTAAATGTTCTATTTTTTACATTTCAATTTGTCATTCTTTTCAGTCCTTTGATTTTTCCATTAGCCATTTTCATAAGCAAAGGACTAAAAATTAAAGGTTCAAATGCAAATTAAAATACAAAATAAACCAATGGCAAAGTGAAATGCACTACAGAAACCTGGGCAAAATGGAAAAGTTGAAAATGGAATAAATTGCAGGCTGAAATGGAAAAAAATACTGATAATAAATTTTGATAAAAGTGCCCTTTTAACATTTATTTTCAGGTTTCTTTTTTTGCACCAGAAATCCTGTATATACCTCTGTATGGCTTATTTCAGCTGTCATATCCATAAACATATACTGATTAAAGTGCAGAAATGGTGCTGTGTGATGACCTTAATAATAATAATAATAATAATAATAATAATAATAATAATAACAACAACAATAATAATAACAATATTAATAATAGATTTCACATACAACTGAATTTTCTTCCCAAAAAACAAGGACTAAACAAAACACAGGATGGGGTAAACAATTACTCCTCTAGTAATTATAATTATAATATGCCAATGTTAAACTTTCAGTAGCATGGATTAGCTCTTGTATTGAAGCATGCACTAATACAGTAACTATATAAGAATATTACAAACAGTAACAAATACACAAATATAAACTTCCTAAATGTCATATGTTGTAAAATGTCCATAACAATACTGTAATTACTGAATATACACACGGATGACAAATTAAATGAAAAGCTGGTGGCTCTGTTATGCCATGTACTTTGTTGACATGGTTTGGGTTTACTTGCTCCCTTAGAGAGAGAGAAGGGTCACTGCAAATCAATACACAGTTATTCTGACTGATGATGAATCATTTCTATCCTGATTGGACTAGCCTCTTCCAGGATGATAATGCTCCAATCCTCATGGCACAAGAGCTCACTGAGTGGTTTGATAAGTATGAAAATAACGTACACTTCCAGAGACTTGCTGAATCGTTGCTAAGACACAGTGAAGCTCTTCTGGAGGCTTGTAGTTGTCCAACACCTTTCTAACACACTATGTTTATTTTCCTTTAATTTGTCCCTCATCTGTATACTGTGTAACTGAATACCAATGGATGCATATACATATCACATACATGTAAAGGTATGGTTTACTCATACAAGCACTTATCGGTTGAATTGAATGAAGGGCTTTTCACAGGCAAAGTAAACTACACATTTCCCATTCATTTACAAAGACAGGTTCAACCTTAACAACCCATCTACCATGTGCTCATGAGCTCAGTTTATTTAAAAATAATAATAATTTTTAAAAAATAATAATTAAAAAAAAACTTTTGTTGTCCTCACATGAGAATCTCATCTGCTTGAAAACTTAATTGGCACAATAAATAAAGCAGAAATTGAGTTCATGCTGGGGTGAATCTTAGGCAGTCAATAAAACACCATCAAGGATGTACCATACAGTGGATATAAAATAATCTACACACTCCTGTTAAAATGGCAGGTTTTTTATGTAAATAAATGAAACCAAGATAAATCATGTCAGAATCTTTTCTACCTTTTCTAAAATTTTACCTATAAATTAATGTTAAAAACAATAAGAATCATTTTAGGGGGGGGGGGGAGAATTTTTTTTTTTTTTTTTTTTTTTTTTTTTTTTACAATAAACTGGTTGCATAAGTGTGCACACCCCTAAACTTAGCTAAAGCACCTTTAGATTTCAACACAGCATTAAATTTTTGGGGGTAAGCGTCACTCAGCTTGGCACATCTTGACTTAGTAATATTTTGCCATTCCTCCTTGGAAAAGCATTCTAACTCTGTCAGATTGGCTGGGCATCTCCTGTGCACAGCCCTCTTCAGGTCACCACACAGATCTTTGATTGGATTTAGATCTGACTCTGGCCGGGCCATTCCAAAATCTTGAAATTATTTTTGTGAAGTCATTCCTTTGTTGATCTGGAGGTTTGCTTCGGGTCGTTGCCATGCTGAAAGGTGAAATTCCTCTTCATCTTAAGTGTTTTTGCAGCAGAATTTTTGGGTCAAAACTGTCTGGTATTTGGAGATATTCGTTGTTCCCTCCACCCTGGTTAAAGCCCCAAAGATAAGCAGCCCCAAAGTATGATGCTTCTGCCTCCATGCTTCCGCATGGTTATGGTGTTCTTTTGGTGATGTGCTGTGCTTTTTTGTGCCAAACATATCTTTTTTTTTTATGGCCAAAAAGTTAAAGTTTGGTCTCATCAGATTATACCACATTATTCCACATGGTTTTGGGAGATTTGCCAGCATACCCCATAAATTACTGCAATTACTGTCCTGTTCTTAGTAATGTCACGGTCATGCCATATTTTCTCCACTTGTTAATTATTGTATTCAGTTTCCCACAGTATATTCAATGCCTTGGAAAAAAAATTGTAACCCTCTCCTGATTGATATTTTTCAACAATGAGATCCCATACCTGCTTTATAAGCTCTTTGCAGCCCAAGGCTTTTCCAGTTGGATGTTACCAAGAAGATGTCAGGAAAATCCTATAGGAAGAGCTGTACTTTATTTGGGGTTAATCAGTCACTTTAATTGATGGCAGGTGTATACTAATTAGTATTTAACATGAGTTTGAATGTGATTGGTTAATTCTGAACACTGCCACATCCCCAATTATAAAAGCGTGTGCACACTTATGCAACCAGGTTATTGCATTTTTTCCACCGCCTAAAATGATTCTTATTGTTTTTCTCTTTAATTCATAGGTTACAATTTCAGAATAAAGGTAGAAAAGATTCTGACATGATTTGTCTTGGTTTAATGTTTTTACATAACAAAAACCTGCTATTTTAACAGGTTTGTGTAGACTTTTTATATCCACTGCATATAGTTAGCATGCATTTGTGCTAATTCTGTTTACATGAATACCCTCTGTCAAAGCTACAACGAGCATGGCAACTAGCAAGCTAAGTTAAATAACTTGCAGTTTTGACTGACTTACTTATGAATCTGAGTTCACCCACTCACGTTTTCTAAATAATAGATATGCTCGTATTTTGCTGAAATAATACACAAAAGTGCCGTCTTCATACAGGAATACAGTTAGGTCGATTCCTAAATAGTGTCTAATTGAATTCCACTTAAGATTCAGCCACAGAAAAAGAGTGGCTGATATGTACCTGTTTGAAATTATTACTTACTTACATTCAAGATCACTTAACATTCAAGGACACATACTTTCTACTGTTTTTTTTACCCGAAAAACTGATACACAGTTTTTAAAAATGTTAAACATTACAGTATGCCACTAATGACACATTTATTCAGACCTATTTTCCTATATCACAATCATTCAGGCCAAAAGTTCCAAGTTAGGCAACAAGATGCAACGATCTAAATATTATGAAAATGCAAATCGCTTTTGACCAATGAAATTTGTATACAATTTTAGCACTGATATTAATGCAGAATACCAAGATGTATCTATGATCTTTTTTCATGGCTTAAATATGATATGTACTAAACAATTCACCACTTCTTTAATCAGCAGTACTCTAACAGCAAACACAACAGTGAGTCAGCCTGCAAAAATGAAGCCTGTCCTCACAGTCAGCTATACTGCACTATAGAAAACAATGAAACACGTGAGGAGTGGTTCATTTTTGCCCATTAGGCTAAATTACTTTCCTTGTATTTGATGGTGTATGTGTGGCTCATAGATTACTCACAAGTAGATAATATGATGTCCCTGTTTAAATTAAAAGCCGTAAAGCTCATCTAGGTGCTCAGCGGAGACGCTCTGCCTGCTGCAACCACTTTGAAGGCACAAACTAGCACAGTGACACAGATTCAGTGACTCACACTCTGCCCTGGTATGCAGGAAGAGCAAGTACAAATGCTCCCCCATGTCCCAGCCTCACTTCTACCCCCTCAGCAGAGGCAGAATGAAGAGGAGAGAGAGAGAGAGAGAGAGCGAGAGAGAGAGAGAAAGAGAGAAAGAGCGTGTCTGACAGTCTGGCCAATGCAGAGTGTGTGAGTCATAAGAGCAGAGGCCCACACAGTCTCAGTCACGAGCAGCAAAAACAGAACAAGAGCCCAGAACTGCAGAGCTCAAGGTAGACAAAAGGTCTGGAGAGAAAGAAGAAAAACACTCTGCCTTCAGAATGTGTCACTTTGGTGACAGCCATTTCTGCCCATATTTTCAGCTGCAGTGGCTATACATGAAACCATAGCACAATGACTACCTGTATGGCATTTCAGAACCCAGTGATTAGACTAGGGCTGCAACTAACAATTTTTTTCATAATCGATTAATTGGCCAATTATTTTTATCGATTAATTTGGGGGGGTTGGGGACAACTTTCAATACCATTTTTTCATTTATTTAAAATAAAATCCTGAATATTCCAAATATAAACTTCAGCGTATAACTTTATATACATACACACATATACATAATATTGGACAGACAGCTGTGTAAAATGTGTGTATATATATGTATATTTTATATAAGTATTTATGCATTATGGATGCACAAAAAGGCACTGATAATTAAACTACAGTCTCAAATTAATAAAAAAAATAAAAATAAAAACTTTCACTGGTACTGTTACTCACTGTTTACTTTGATAGTACCGTTTTTTAATTAGACATTACAGATCTTACGTGCGCTACACTGCAAGTGAGGAGCAACGCAGCCTCGTTACAAATAGATCACTTACACATTGCTCCCATTATAATAGACAACAGAATTGACACTTCAAGCGTGCAGATACAACAAATAATGACAATAAACTTGAATTAAACTAAAACTTTTAAGCAACTCGCACCAATTTCCCTAACCCCTCACACACAGTGGAGCATTTTGGATAGAAACATAAGTTTGTGCTTGTGCATCACTGTTGTGCATCCGTGCTACACAAGCTCGGCTTTTCAAAGTTTGAAGGTTACAGTCTTCTTCACAGTATTTAATATAAAATACTCCCCTGCCTTAGAGGACGTGCGCAGACCAACTAATCGATAATGAGATTCGTTGAAAGCTGTTTTCATAGTTGATTTTTATCGATTTCTTCTATTAGTCGTTGCAGCTCTAGATTAGCCCATCTGAAATAAATGTCCAGTAGAACAGAATACAAGTTTTCGATCTCGCCTCTCATCCACAGCGAGTTCAGAATTCCAGCTAAGGAGTCAGTGTGGCAAACTAATGACTAATCCTGAAGTACAGCTGAGACATTTTTCTTTAAATACTGTGTGTGTCAGAGTATGACGGCAGCCTGGGTGCCGACTCACAAGTCAAGCAGCCCGGCAGGCCAGAGACTGCCTGCACGAACGGCATAGACCGGCAAAACAGTCCACAAACTCTCCACTCTTCTGATCAACAAAACCCAGTCTGTTTCCCCTGGCCATTTATTTTTACATGTTCTATTTTCAAATCCCAGAGTTTCTCCGCTCCCTCTCAGTTAATGAACCGTGGAGTCTTGTTTGCCATAGAGTTGGGGGGAAAAAAGCCATGGAAAGTTTGCTGCGGTTAAACTTGAAAGGGGGCTAAATTACATTTTATTAGTCTGACCAGATTATTAAAATGAACAGTATGAAAAAGTTTATGAGACTAATGAGGACTTTCTAATGGAGCATGGCCATTAATTTAACATTGAATATTTCATGGCCGATTTTACCCGACATGGGTGTGAACATTTGGAGGAAAGAAGACTATATTTGCACAGCGGAAAACACAGCGATTAACCCTGGTAGTCTCTTAAACAAAAAACAGTAATAACGTTAACTTGTCTGAAAATACACTTTTGTCACCAATTATATATACAGTTATTCATTTATAAGAATCCAAGCATATAGCTAAGCAGTTGAGGAACCTTGGCCAAGGATCCAAGTTCTCTGGCAATCATGGGATTTGAAATCACTTCCTATCACTCACTTTTCAGTAAGTGCTTTATCCTGATCAGGTGGTTTTGCTCTGATAAATTGCCATAGGTGTGAACGAGTGTGTGCATGTATGCTGCTTTGCAACGGACTAGCGTCCCATCCAATGTGTATTCCTTCCTCGCACCCAGTGTTCCCAGGATAGGCTCCGGATCCAGCACCTTCCTATCACTAGAACCGAAATATAACTGCTCAGCTATCACTGCCATCACGTGATTGTTACATTACAGGACTTTCAATTGTACATTACAGGATTGGTACTTTAATTGGTACATTACAGGACTTTAATTGACCATGCTTCCTCTGTTAGGTCCTTCAGCAAGACTTTTAAACCTCAGATGCTCAAGTATATCCACATAAATGCAGATGTGAAACACTGAACTGATTTCTGAATAGCCAATAAACAGCATAGCAAAGTATTTTTGTCATATTATTTTAAGTGTTGCGACTTTCTTAAAATAACAGAAAATTAGAGGCAAATAGAAAATCCAATCGGGGCACAGTGGCTTAGTGGTTAGCAAGTTTGCCTCACACCTCCAGGGTTGGGGGGGGGTTCAACTCGCGCCTCCACCTTGTATGTGTGCGAAGTTTGCATGTTCTCCCTGTGCTTCAGGGGTTTCCTCTGGGTACTACGGTTTCCTCCCCAAGTCCAAAGACATCCGTTGTAGGTTGATTCTCATGTCTAAATTGTCTGTAGTGTGTGAATGGGTGTGTGAATGTGTGCCCTGTGAAGGATTGGCAGCCTGTCCAGAGTGTCCCCCACCTTGTGTCCCAGGTCCCTGAGGATAGGCTCCAGGATTCCCAGGACCCTGTGTTGGATAACCAGTTCAGAAAATGGATTTATGGAGAATATCACATTGGACTGTAATCTTTCAGTGTTTATGTCTGAGAGAAAAAGTTGTAATTAATGAAGTTAATGACAGCATTTTGCATAACCAGTCAGGTTTGTCCTACTACCTGTAGTCCAGTAAATCAAACCATAGACAGTGCATCCGGAAAGTATTCACAGCGCTTCACTTTTCCCACATTTTGTTATGTTACAGCCTTATTCCAAAATGGATTAAATTCATTATTTTCCTCAAAATTCTACAAACAATACTCCATAATGACAAAATGAAAGAAGTTTGTTTGAAATCTTTGCAAATTTATTAAAAATAAAAAACAGAAAAAGCACATGTATATAAGTATTCACAGCCTTTGCCATGACACTCAAAATTGAGCTCAGGTGCATCCTGTTTCCACTGAGATGTTTCTACAACTTGATTGGAGTCCACCTGTGGTAAATTCAGTTGAATGGACATGATTTGGAAAGGCACACACCTATCTATATAAGGTCCCACAGTTAACAATGCATGCCAGAGCACAAACCAAGCCATGAATTCCAAAGAATTGTCTGGAGACCTCCGAGACAGGATTGTATCGAGGCACAGATCTGGGGAAGGGTACAGAAACTATATTACCATTGTTTTTTCTACACCATTGAAGGTCCCAATGAGCACAGTGGCCTCCATCATCCATAAATGGAAGAAGTTAGGAATCACCAGGACTCTACCTAGAGCTGGCCGCCTGGCCAAACTGACCGATCGGGGGAGAAGGGCCTTAGTCAGGGAGGTGACCAAAAACCCGATGGCCACTCTGACAGAGCTCCAGCGTGTCTCTGTGGAGAGAGGAGAACCTTCCAGAAGAACAACCATCTCTGCAGTACTCCACCAATCAGGCCTGTATGGTAGAGTGGCCAGACGGAAGCCACTCCTCAGTAAAAGGCACATGAAAGCCCGCCTGGAGTTTGCCAAAAGGCACCTGAAGGACTCTCAGACCATGAAAAACAAAATTCTCTGGTCTGATGAAACAAAGATTGAACTCTTTGGCCTGAAGGGCAAGCGTCATGTCTGGACGAAACCAGGCACCACTCATCACCTGGCCAATACCATCCCTACAGTGAAGCATGGTGGTGGCAGCAACTCTGTGAATGTCCTTGAGTGGCCCAGCCAGAGATCTGAAAATGGCTGTGCACCGACGCTCCCCATCCAACCTGATGGAGCTTGAGAGGTCCTGCAAAGAAGAATGGGAGAAACTGCCAAAAAATAGGTGTGCCAAGCTTGTAGCATGATACTCAAAAAGACTTGAGGCTGTAATTGGTGCCAAAGGTGCTTCAACAAAGTATTGAGCAAAGGCTGTGAATACTAATGTATATGTGCTTTTTTTGTTTTTTATTTTTAATAAATTTGCAAAGATTTCAAACAAACTTCTATCATGTTGTCATTATGGGGTTTTGTTTGTAGAATTTTGAGGAAAATATTGAATTTAATCCATTTTGGAATAAGGCTGTAACATAACAAAATGTGGAAAAAGTGAAGCGCTGTGAATACTTTCCGGATGCATTGTACATGTACTGATTAAAGCCAGGCTGTGCAGAAATAGCTCAGTTTCATTCACAGGCTTAAATGTAGATGTGATGCAGATGTGATAGGACTGGTTCAGTAAAAATGAATCTTGTATATAAAAACCAAAAGGCTGGAAAAGTAAGTGTTACTAAAATGAAACAGCTGGAGGAACATTTTGCAACTAATTAGGTTAATCGGCAATAGGTCAGTAATATAATTGGGTATAAAAAGAGTATCTTAGAGAGGCAGAGTCTCTCAGAAATAAAGATGGGCAGAGGTTCACCAAACTGTGAAAAACTGACTTTTTTTTAGTAACACTTACTTTTCTAGCCTTTTGTTGTTCCGTCCTAACTTTTTTGAGACGGGTTGCGGTCATCAAATTCAAAATTACTTCAGTAATTTTCACTAATTACTCAGTTTAAACATTTGGTATGTTTTCTATGTTCTATTGTGAATAACATGGGTTTGAGAGATTTGCAAATCATTGCATTCTGTTTTTGTTTACATTTATTTACATTTTGCACAGCATCCCAACTTTTTTGGAATTGGGGTTGTACAGTAAAATACCGGGCACCTGGGTTTCTGGCATAAACTGTGAAATAACTGCATAGTTTAGGTGTCACCTAGCTTTATTTCTCAGCCAGTTGCAAACACATATCTGGGTTGACGGTCTGGAACGAAGACGAGTTCCCCAAAACAAACCTTTCTGCAATCAAAAATAATAACTCCACACAGACAGTAACCCACGATCAGGATCGAAGCAATGCTATCCGCTGGGCATGAATTAGAAATTATGGCATGACATTTTGGCATATGTGAATATCAAGTGAGACTTTATACCAACTGTAGTTTTCAATAACCAGTTTGTTCAGCCTGCTCCATTTCTTTTTTCTTTGTCCTTCTAACATTCTCGCAGTGAAGACAGTATGTGTAAGTGATATGGTAATGATATAACCCAAAACAACTACACTTCTTATTGACAAAAGTATTTGGATTTGAACATTCTTTAGGTACATGTTGAAAGCCAAATAACATATACCATGAAGCAGCAAACAAAAAACAAACAAAAAAAATCAATCAACCAACCAAACAAACAACAAAAAAAAAACCTTTTCCCAGCACAACAGAAATCTTTTTGAGACAGAGCAATCCAACCTACTTAACATGATGAAGTGAAGCATAACCCACTTAAAACTGCCTTTGCAATGCAAAACTTCTCAACAACAAAAACTTACTACAGGATGCGCAATTCCTCCAACAAACACTCTACAGTCCAACATCACACTCAAGCAAGAATAAATATTCGATACGTTCTGTTAAAGGTGATATATAGGCCACATCTTCCAGAAAAGACTGACTTCCTTTAATTAGGCTTATATACATGTAGTTTACCACACACCAAAACACTCCTGTAGCCAACAGCCCTATGTGTGTGCAGCAGACTGTGAAATGCCTCCATGGTCTTTGTAGCTCTCCTTCACTTTTGTGTATAGTTTGGTTCATTGCTTCTCAGATCCAGTTCAAAGATACACGTTTTATCAGCTCCTGATCTATCTTGATTACGACCTGGATCAAGTGTTTTGGCAGATCTGCCAAAGTGATGAAAACACCATGTGTATTCTACCCCAGCGCGAGCAGTGAATACCTGGTACAGGTGTGATGACAGCAAAAACATGAACCATCTGGAAAGCATGTTAGGTAGGTTACTGCTGTTGAATACGGCTCTTGAGATTGTATTCAAGCCTACAAATGAGCTAGTCCGTGGTTTTGCGCAACGACGTTTGAAGCGTACGAAGCACTGGTTGAAAAACAACAACAACAACAAATCAACAACGTAGGCTACTACAGAGGAACTGAAGTGGCTAAAACTGGATGCACCATCAGCACTGGCTAGCGAGGAATACCTGCATCACACAACCAGGCCTAGCCAAACACTTCGCCACACTCCATGTGGACTGGATGCAAATTTTAAACATTATGAAGAAAATAACATATGTATTTAAGAAAATAATTATAATAATAACCGTTATAAATGGTCTGAAGCAGACTTACTCTCTCCAATCTGTCCGCTGGCGGAGTGGCGCATCGTGCACACACACAGCACCAGACCCCAGAAGAAGGTCGAAATATTCCTCGTTGTTCCTGATCTCATTCCTGTCGCATTCAACGCGTTTCTGATAAACAGAAAGGCCTCGTCCCACACATATAGAAATGTAAAATATTTATATAAAACAGCACACCGATATGAAACCAAAGCGGCTCCGAATTGTCTTTTTCCTAATCAAAAACAAATCCGCGTTTTCAGTTGCGCTGAAGCAAGAAATTCTTCCTCTTGAGAAAACATTCAGCTCGATGAAGATGAAGATGCATTATTATTCCTGCCAGCGACTGGGACATCTGAAACATCTCGAACCGTGTATTTCACACCAACGACAATCCGCATCTTCAGCCTCCATTTCTCGGAGAGAGACAGGACGAGAGAGAAAACAGAAAGCAATGATAGCTAACTTCACAGTCAGCAAACCCGAATCTCCCTCATCCAACACTGAAATCCTGACTGCACACGGAGAGGTGCTGGTTGTTTTAATGAATTCACCCTCGACCTAATTGCAGTGAATCCCAGGGACGTGTGAGGAAACAACGAGCTCACGGTTCAGCTGAGGATGACTTGGATAGGCTATGAATGAAAAACGTAGCCCTCCGTTCAATGAGCTTCCCAATAGGGCGACATCGAAAATATCCGCCAGGACAAAAATGGTTTCGACCAACTGCAACTCCTCGCCTTCTCCCTCCCTCCGTCTGCGCTCGCTCTCACGACCTGCTTTTCCCCCTGCAGTAGAAATAATCCCTTTTAACACGGAGCTCTTTGGGTTTGCGGATGATTTTCCACGTCGACTGAAAGAACAGATTGTTTTTGTTGATGGTTTTGTTTTTTTTTGTACAGATTGGCGTTGAAGGTCTCTGCAGCGGCCCAGACTCCTGTGATCTCTCTCTGCTGCTCTGAGGATCACCGCTGTAAACAACACTCTACACACACACACACACACACACACACACACACACACACACGTGTAAGCGAGAGCAGGAAAAAACGGAGTGGAGTATTCATGGCTAGCGTGGGAATCCTCCATTAGCACATTTAGAGAGTCACACACCGCTGGGCTCCATGAACATTACCGTCTCTTGTCTTCGGGAAAAAAAAAAATCAAGTGTTTGGGATCTCTACTGTACACCTCTCATTTTTAATGCACATTTCATTCCACCGTGCTTATGTATTTCCTAAAGCAGTTAGTGTATCATGTGGCATGGAGGAGCCAAATGAGGCAGATTTCTGAAAACTTTCTGCCTCACAGACTGCTCCGATCACTGGAGCTATTTTTGGATGAACTTGGTTTGTAAACAAACCTGACAGAGAACACTTCCAGTTCATTTCAAACCTGCTGAAAAAACAAAAGCAAACAAACAAAACAACAACAAAAAAAAAATATAGAAACACTCACAGAACTTATAATGGTTTCCACTACAAATACAATTACAAACCATCAACTAACCATTAAAAACATTATCATTACTGGTCCCTAATGGTATCCACTAGACATAACATGCCACCAAAAGAAGGCAACAAATTACCATTAGAGACCCACATGGACCATTACAGTTTCCATTAAAACCCTAACAATTCCCATTACAAATTCTATGAGGGTTACTATTGTTTTTTTTTTTTGTTTTTTTGTTTTTATTCCTGCAGGGGTGTTATTCTGTAAGGCTCATACAACCTATAAAGAAAGTTTGGAAGAAAATTGATGCAGAATTCATTAAAACAGCTTGTAATGGTTATGCTGAGAAAACCCCTGGCAATCCAATATGAAAATAGGGAGGATTAAAAAATAAGGATTTGTTTACTATATAAACACAGACTATTGAAATGTCAAGGACATTTAAGTAGTATCTCTATCAATAAGTGTAACTGCTTTCACCCAACATGTCACATTTATATAGCGCTTTTCTAGACACTCAAAGGGGGGGTTGTCTCGTCAACCACCACTAGTGTGTAGCATCCACCTGAATGATGTGATGACAACCATAGTGCACCAGAACACCCAGCACGCACCAGCTATTAGTGGAGAGGAGAGAGTGATGTAGCCAATTCAGAGATGGGGATTATTAGGGGGCCATGATAGAGAAGGGCCAGTGGGGGAATTTCGCCAGGACCCCAGGGGTGTACCACATACTCTTTTTTACCATAAGTGTCCTTGGATTTTTAATGACCACAGAGAGTCAGGGTCCCCGTCACTATACTGGGGCATTAGGACATACACAGACCACAGAGTGAGCACCCCTTGCTCGCCTCACTAATACCACTTCCAGCAGCAACTTTAGTTTTCCCCAGGAGATCTCCCATCCAGGTACTGGCCAGCCTCAACGCTGCTTAGATTCAGTGGGAAACCAGGCAAGAACAGCAGGGAGATATGGCTCTGGCATATAATATAAGACTACGCCTTGACCATTACACTGCTGTGAGCTATAATACTATGTAAATATAAAAAAAAAAGAAAAAAGATCAACGATCCAGACACTTATTGTACGATACAGATGTTTGTAAATCCGTTTTCACAAGCTGCCAGTGCTTTCCTACTTGTGATCCGCGCCCCCTAGTGGACACTCATGATATTGCAGAAGGGCCACCAATGTGTGTGTGGTTTTTTTTTGTTGTTTTTTTTTTAAACTTTTTTTTTCGATTCTCAGAATTTGACTAAAACTAAATGTTTTCACATTTAAGAATGTTTAAAAATAGAGTAAAGTCCATGTACCGTACCTAGTAATAAAATGTCCCATGTTTCACAGTTATCATGGATTTCAAAAACATTATGTACAGTAGAAAGCCACCCCACTTGATTGTCTTCCTCAACAACATTTTAGCTCCTAAACAAAGATAAAGGATTAGAGCAGGGCCCTCATTATCCAAGTTATGGGGGAAAAACAAGTTAAGTTTCCACAAAAACACACTACCCAGGTGGTCCTGTCCACTGCATTTGTGAATATCTCATATGCCAGAAACAAATTTCTGAAAATCATAAGGCTGAAAATAGAGGCAACTTTAAAGCAAGAGGACATGATTAGAACTGACATACTCAAGCTGGGAGTGGTATGCTGTTTTGGTATGTGGCACCGTAATTATTCCCTTTCTTTTTCTGCTCCATTTGTGTTTTTCAACTATGAGGATCAAGACTAGTTTTAGCATAACTTGTACAGTGCTATCATGTCATATCATGCTAGTAAACAATTACTAAGGTATTCCCCAGGTCTCAGCCCTCAAACATCCATAAGGCAAAATATATTGTACTACATGTTCATATACTGTACATGTATGCAGACATGGATAAAATTAGGTACACAGGATAATATCATAATTATAATTCTTATTTTTATATTGCTACTTTTAATTTGTTTCCCATTTTTCTTGATCTTGAGATTACCCACAATAGTCTTGTACATTGTAGCCACAATAGCATTGTAAATGGTCCGTATGTACTGTATGCCACACCTATTGTATGCCCTTACAGATTTGCCATAAAAGAGCTACAGTTATTCTGAGAGGGAGTTCAGAGTGACCTATAGTCCTGTAATGTGAAAGAATGAAAGACATTCACAATTTTGATCATGAAATGCATTACACACAAAGAGTAACAACAAAGAGAATGCACAGGTTTCAACTGAAACACATATCTAGGAACAGCATGGCATGAGGAGTTTCTTGTTGTTGTTGTACCTTCCAATTAACATTGCTGCAGGTGTTTTGTAACAGTAGTCACACAGTCCAACCTTTTCTTCCACAACAATAGCTCGGATGGCAACAATGGCAAATAGCTTCAGTTGCTAAACAGATGGGTGACAGTTGATCCCTTAAGATCATAAAACCGCAGCTCAACAAAAACAAATTCAACAAGCCAAGCTCGCCTTTCCCTGTGAAAGGAATTCCAGAAATTTTGACAATTCCTCAGTAGGAAGTTGGTGGTTTATGTGTAATGGAACGAAAGGAACCACAATTGAAGAAAAACTGAAAGAAGAGCATTTCAGAGTGTGCATCCATTTTTACTGTAAGATACCAGTGCCTATTAACCACAGCAACAAAGAAACCATAATAGAATAGAATATTCATAATTGTACATCACACAGTCATATACAAGTGTCTTTATCCTCCCATCACTGTGGTCGGTTTATTTGTTGGCTCTTTTGGGGGCAGTGGTGGCTTGGCAGTTAAGACTATGGGTTACTGATTGGAATGTCGGGGGTTCAAGCCCCAGCACTGACAAGCTGCCACTGTTGGGCCCTTGAGCAAGGCCCTTAACCCTCTCTGCTCCAGGGGTGCTGTATCATGGCTGACCCTGCGCTCTGACCCCAGCTTCCTGACATGCTGGGGTATGTGAAGAAAAGAATTTCACTATGCTGTAATGTATATGTGATCAATAAAGACTCATTATTATTATTATTATTATTATTATTATTATTATTATTGATGGCACAATAAGGAAAAGGGGGGGGATCTACAAATCTAAACTTGATATGTCTCCATCAGTTTCTGCAGCATTACACACTTGTACAGAATATCCGACCCTGATTCTTGGACTACCCCCTGTCCTGCACATTATAGTGTTTTTCCTGCTCTAACACACCAACTTCAACCCCGGAAGGGCTGTTCAGTAAGCTGTTTTGTTGAACCAGGTGATAGAGAAGAGAAAACATACAAATGTTCAGGACCGGGGGTACTCCAAGGCCAAGGTTGGGAATTTGAGCACTAGCACAACAGCAGAGGCAGACAAGAAAGTAAAGTAGTGTGTAATCTAGATCACATCCCCAAACCCACAACATGTTTTCTGTAATTTGTGCAAATCCACAGAATGATCTCTTTGGGATTGACTCACTATAGCTGCCATCTAGTGGGTGCAAGGAAAATTACAACTACTCTCATTTTATTGACTAAATCCATCCATCCATCCATCAATTTTCTGTACCGCTTATCCTACACAGGGTCATGGGAGCCTGGAGCCTATCCCAGGGGACTCAGGGCATAAGGCGACCATCCAGGGTGTCCCCCATCGCAGAGCACAACTGCACACACACTCACACACCCATTCACTCACTACAGACAATTTAGACACCAATCAGCCTACAGCAGTGTCTTTGGAATGGGGCAGGAAACCAGAGTACCCGGAGGAAACATGGGGAGAACATACAAACTCCGCGCACATGGGGTGGAGGTGGGAATCGAACCCCCAAATCCAGAGGTGTGAGGCAAATGTGCTAATCACTATTTATTGACTAAATCACTAATTTTTCTCCCAAAATTTTTTATATATATATATATATATATATATATATATATATATATATATATATATATATATAAAATTTTGGGAGAAAAATATATATATATATATCCATCCATCCATCCATCCAGCTTCTACCGCCTACTCCTTCATCAGGGTTGCGGGGGAACCTGAAGCCAATCCCAGGGAGCATCGGGCACAAGGTGCCAGTCCATCGCAGGGCACAATCACATACACACTCACACACCCATTCATACACTACGGACACTTTAGACACGCCAATCATATATATACACACACACACACACACACACACACACACACACAACACACATAATTGCAATCAAAATTATTCAACCCCCATTGCAAATCCGGTTCATTGTTTGCAATGAACAAATCAAACAAAAGCAATTGAAAAAGTTCAACACAATAAGTGGTTTCCCCAAATTCATCTGAAAATGCAATTTATAATGATTTTCCAGTTTCAAAATTATTCAACCCCCTGAATAGAATCCCTCACAACAGCACAAATATGCAAAACAGGTGTTGTCTCAAGCATACCTGATGCAACTAATCAAGGGCTTCATTAGTTGCACCAGGTGTGCTTGAGCTGGAACATATGAAATACCTGAACTGGCTAGGGGTAGAAAACATATGAACTAACTGGACGGGGCAGAAAAAGGAAGCTATGTACAGCTGCAACCAGATTTATGAGAAGGTAAGTTGTGAAAAACCCTTGAGTGACTGCAGAAGACCTGCAGCGAGACTTGGTGGCAACAGGCACTGAGGTTTCAGTGAGTAAGGCGCGTACTAAATGCAGATGGTTTCCATGCCAGAGCTCCAAGATGTACATCACTACTAACCCAAAAGCACAAGAAAAGTCGGCTCAAAATGATATAAATAAGTTTTGGGATTCTGTTCTGTGGAGCAATGAAACAAAACTGGAGCTTTTCAGCACTATGGATCAGCGGTATGTTTGGAGAAATAAGAATGAAGAAAGAACACTCTGTCCACAGTCAAGCATGGTGGCAGTTTGGTGATGCTCTGGGGCTGCTTTGCATCCTCTGGCACTGGAAACCTGTAGCGTGTTTGGATGGATTCATTTAAGTATCAGGAAATCCTAGGAGAAAATGCATTCTGTCTGTGAGGAAGCTGAAGCTTGGGCGTCATTGGACCGTACAACAGGACAATGATCCCAGGCATACCTCAAATTCCACCAAGGCTTAGTTGCAGAGGAAGTCCTGGAAAATTCTACAGGGCCATCACAGTCACTTGACTCGAACCCCATAGAAAATCTCTGGTGGGATTTGAAGAAGGCAGATGCAGCATGCAAACCCAAGAATATTACTGAACTGGAGGCCATTGCTCATAAGGAATGGGCTAAGATCCCTCAGGAACACTGCCAGCAGCTATGCATCTCGACTGCAGCAGGTCATAACAGCAAAAGGGTGTTCTACTAAGTACAAAAAATGCTTGTCATGAAGGGGTTGAATAATGAGATTGAGACTGAAGAAGTCATTATAAGTTTCATTTTCAGTTGAATTTTGGGGAAACCACTTGAAGCATTCATTGTGTTGAAGTATTTCAATTGCTTTTGTTTGATTTTTTCATTGCAGACAGCTGAAAGTCTGTAAATTTTGACAAAAAAAAACCTGATTTGTAATAGGGGTTGAATAATTTTGATTGCAACTGTATATATATATATATATATATATATATATATATATATATATATATATATATATATATATATATATATATGTATATATAAATTTTGTCAATTATATAAATGAATCTCAGTATAAATCAGTATTAACAGATTCAGATAGAGTCAGTTCATGGACAGATGTCTGGTGTTTTCCTTTAGAATTGATGGAATTCATTATTCCATCAATGATGGCAAGCCATCCTGGCCCAGATGCAGCAAAACAGGCCCAAACCATGATACTACCACCGCCATGTTTCACAAATGAATGGAATGCTGGAATGTAGTGTTTTACACAGAAGGTTTTTATTCTGGAATGTAGTGTTTTGCTTTCTCTAAACATAACACTTCTCATTTAAACCCAAAAGAGTTTTTTGTCTCATCCATCCACAAAATATCTTTCCAATAGCCTTCTGGCTTGTCCATGTGATCTTTAGCAAACTGCAGATGAGCATCAATGTTCTTTTTGGAGAGCAGTGGCTTTCTCCTTGCAAAACTGCCATGCACACTATTGTTGTTCAGTGTTCTCCTGATGGTGGACTCAAGAAGATTAACATTAGCCAACGTGAGAGAGGCCTTTAGTTGCTTAGAAGTTACCCTGGGTTCCTTTGTGACCTCATGGACTATTACATGTCTTGCTCTTGTAGTGTAGTGGTATTTTACTGATGTGCAGTGTTATATTGTTATATTCTATTATAGTATTATATTGTAGTGTAGTGTAGTATTGCCATATTGGTAAATGGCGCACTTATATAGCGCTTTTATCTCACACACTCGTTCAGTGTGTTGCCCAAGGACACTTCGGCTTGCTCTTTGTTGGTCGACCTACAACGGTCTTGAATTTTGTCCATTTGTAGAGTCTGTCTGACTGTGGAACTCTTTAGAGATAGTTTTGTAACCTTTTCCAGTCTGAGGAGCATCAACAACTCTTTTTCTTTGGTCCTCAGAAATCTCCTTTGTTCGTGTCATGATACACTTCTACAAACATGTGTTGTGAAGATACGACTTTGATAGATCCCTGTTTAAATAAAACAGGGTGCTCACCTGATTGTCATCTCAGTGATTGAAAAACACCTGACTCTAATTTCACCATCAAATGAACTGCTAATCCTAGAGGTTAAAATACTTTTGCCACTGATATGTAATATTGGATCAATAAATGAATTACCAAGTATAATATTTTTGTCTCGTTTGTTTAATTGTCTTTGTTTACTTTGCAGACTAATCTGATTATATTTTAGGTCATATTTATGCAGGTATATTGAAAATTCTAAAGGGTTTACAAACTTTTAAGCACTACTGTAGTTACACAATTACAAATCTTCCCACTTAGAAGAAGGTTTAGCTTTTTATCAGCAGTCAAATTTCATATCATAGAACATCTTTTAAATTTACTTACTACATTTACATATTTCTCAAAAATTCAAAAATTGGAGGTTTGCTTCAAGTAATTGTCATGATGAAAGGTGAAATTCATCTTCATCTTAAGTGGTTTAGCAGAAGCCTTAAGGATTTGTGCTATTTGGAGCTATTCGTTATTCCCTCCACCAGAACTGGTTGATTCTGAAGACTGCCACATCTTCAATTATAAAAAGGTGTGCACACCCATATAAGCTGGATATTGGAAGTTTTTTGTTTTTCTTAGGGTTAGGGTTAGATATTAACTCATGTACATACTATCAACTTGATAACAAGCAATGTTTTGTCAGCTATCATAATATAAAGGGTTAGGATGTATGGCTTATGGTTCACATATAAAAGGTATACTTATCACCTAGATTGAAATATATCATTTGGTAATTTCTGTGACTTTCTGTGAGAGTCCATGATTTTATGAAAATACCTTCCGGACCAAATGCAAAGTTGATATGCAGTGCCCTATGGCACAACAGTTATGCCTGTAGTGCACTACAGTTATCTGAATTAATTTCCCTCTAAATTCATTTCCAATCCAACAAAGATGATCGTGATAAAGTTGGAACTAAATTCTTGAAGGATTATGAAAGTGCATGAAGTGGAATGTTACTCACAAGTATGCTTGTAAAAAAAGTAACACTTTTTACCTTCTGCACTTTGAAGTGCAGTGATTATTCCTGGGTACAGGCACTTCTAATAAGTTAATTGTTTTACTCTTGTAAAACCCTTATTACACTCTTAATTTCCCTATGAATAACCAAATTTAAAAATCCATGATTTTTCATTGACACATTTTGGCAAATTGGGATGATGAGTATGTGAATGGACCATATGCAGAATGATGATTTACATTATCCTATGATCACTTATGTTCATAGGGTTTTTAGCAAATTACATTAGTTCCAAGATACACATAACAGCTACATACAAGTAGAAGCAAACTAACATGAGCTTATGCAGCAGTGTTGACACAGAGGCTCTTAGTAGAGCCATAGCATCCTATTAAACGACTGTAGCAGTCAATAACAGCCCTAATAAAAATGTAAGTCTAGTCCAGGAGTACTTAACTCTCTTGTTAAAGCTCGTAATTTGGAGTGTAGATAGGAAACAATGAGTTCACAATGTTGCTATCCAATACAGTCAATACAGTCAGCACAACTGAGGTTTTATGTGGTTAGTGCTGCAGCTACATTTATTTTGATTATTTATTGTAGATTTATAGATTTATAGAAGAATGAAAGGAGAATCTAGACAAATAAGTGAACCATCTGATTTGGTACAACACAGGTGTCCAACACCAGTTCTAGGGACAACCAAGGAACCTTTAACAGATTTAAATTGAACCTTTTTTCTAAGAATGTAGCTCTGAAATGCCTCTGTTATTAAAAAAAAAAAAGACAAACTTTGTCACTAAGATAACTAACAGGAAGTTGGTTACTTTAACCTATTAAGTCAACCTTCAGAATAAATTCACTAAGCCATCCATTTTTCCACAGCATAAAAAAATCTAAATATCCAGAACAAGGAAAAGAACCTTTATGTTTTGTTTTTGAGCTTAGGGACATGGAGACATTTTATTGAAGCGTGTGAATTTGTTTATCTTCAACTTAAATGAATGTTTATTGAAGCACTAGAGTATTGTTAATAATTGGATGATGAAGATATTTACTGATTTTTTACATTTATTTCTTGTACATAAGTTTAGTGCAAGAAAAGTGTCTGGCAAGCGAGCAAAATTACTGTTAATGCTTAATTTAATAATTTTATAATGTTATTCATTAAGAATATATAAATTAACAAAAATATTAAAGCAAATTTTGGGCCACGCAAAGTAAAGTGCAAAGTAATGTAAATAATTATTGTTAATGTTAAATAATACATTAATTTTGCCAAAGTAAGTATTATTTGGAAACACAAATAGTCAAATTCTTAATTAGTTATTTCAGAATTATATGTATTTTACATAAGAATCTTTTTTAAGTATATCACAATTATACACACCATTCAGCCATAATATTAAAACCACCTTCCTAATATTGTGTAGGTCAACCTTGTGCTGCCAAAGCAGCTCTGACCCTTTGAGGCATGGACTCCACAAGACCTCTGAAGACGTTAACAGCAGATCCTTTAAGTCCTGTAAGTTGGGAAGTGAGGCCTCCATGGGGTTTGTACAGTATATCCCACAGATGCTGGATCGGATTGAGATCTGGGAAATTTGGAGTCCAAGTCAACACATTGAACTCTATGTTATATTCTTCAAACCATTCCTGAACAATTTTTGCAGTGTGGCAGGGCGCATTATCCTGCTGAAAGAGGCCACTGCCATTAGGGAATACCGTTGCCATGAAAAAGTGTACTTAGTCTGTAACAATGTTTAGGTAGGTGGTATGTGTCAAAGTAGCATCCACATGAATGCCAGGACCCATGGTTTCCCAGCAGAAAATTGCCCAGAGCATCACAATTCCTCAGCCAGCTTCCCTTCTTCCCATAGTGCATCCTGGATCCATCTCTTCCCCAAGTAAGCAACACACACATCCAGCCAATAACACGATACAAAAGAAAATGTGATTCATCAGATCAGGCCACCTTCTTCCATTGCTCCATGGTCCAGTTCTGATGCTCACATGCCCATTGCAGGTGCTTTCAGCGGTAGACAGGGGTCAGCATGGGCACTCTGACTGGTCTGCAGCTATGCAGCTCCATATGCAGCAAGCTGGTATGCACTGTGTGTTCTGATACCTTTCTATCATAGCCAGCATGAACTTTTTCAGCTACTTGTGCTACAGTACCTCTTCTGTGGGATCGGACCAGACGGGCTAGCATTCGCTCCCCACATGCATCAGTGAGCCTTGGGTGCCCATAGCCCTATTGCCGGTTCACTGGTTGTCCTTCCTTGGACCATGTTTGGTAGGTACTAATCACTGTATACTGGGAACACCCACAAGACCTGCTGTTTTGAAGATGCCCTGGCCCAGTCGTCTAGCCAACACAATTTGGCCCTGGTCAAAGCTGCTCAGATCCTTACGCTTGCCCATTTTTCCTGCTTCCAACACATCAGCTTCAAGAACTGACTGTTCACTTGCTGCCTAATATATTCCACCCCTTGACAGGTGCAATTGTAATGAGATAATCAATGTTATTCTCTTCACCTGTTGTTGGTTTTAATGTTATGGCTGATTGGTGAATATATTGGGTCAAATATGGTACATAAAAGGTAGATAGAAATACATATATATAATTGTTTTTTTAATGGGTTGTTAAAAAAGTTACAGGGAAAAAAACGTTTTAACAGCTGTTTGTTTACTGCTAAAACTTATTGACAAAGAATTGGTAAATAGTTTAGTATTAAACATGTGGGCGCACGGTGGCTTAGTGGTTAGCACGTTCACCTCACACCTCCAGGGTTGGGGGTTCGATTCCCACCGTGGCCCTGTGTGTGCGGCCTTTGCGTGTTCTCCCCGTGCTGCGGGGGTTTCCTCCGGGTACTCCAGTTTCCTCCCCCAGTCCAAAAACATGCATGGTAGGCTGATTGGCATGTCCAAAGTGTCTGTAGTGTATGAATGGGTACGTGAATGTGTATGTGAGAGTGTGCCCTGCGATGGATTGACACCCTGTCCAGGGTGTACCCCGCCTTGTGCCCGATGCTCCCTGGGATAGGCTCCAGGTTTCCCCGTGACCCTGAAAAGGATAAAGCGGTATAGAAGATGGATGCATGGATGGATTAAACATGTGTTTCATAAATATTTATTGAAATGATGAAATAATATTCAGTGAACAGATCAGTCACAGAAACCAAAAATCATCTTGCACATACATAAACGTCATCAATATGGGGCGGCTGTGGCTCAGGTGGTAGAGTGGGTTGTCCACTAATCGTAGGGTTGGCGGTTTGATTCCCGGCCCACATGAGTCCACATGCTGAAGTGTCCTTGGGCAAGACACTGAACACCAAGTTGCTCCCGATGGCATGTTAGCGCCTTGCATGGCAGCTCTGCTACCATTGGTGTGTGAGTGTGTGTGTGTGTGTGTGAATCAGACACAGTTTAAAGTGCTTGGATAAAAGCGCTATATAAGCGTAGACCATTTACCAATATTAAATCTAATTTTCCATGAAAGTTAACAATGCCAAATTACATGGACAACAAATCAGACTGAACAAGTCAGTTTGATAATCTGTGCAACCCTATTTAACTAGCAGAGTAATGATAATCACCAGCAGATAGAGCTAATGTCTGTCAAATCATAGTGTTACTGTTAGATACATTATTACTGACACAATATCACATTAATGTTGTGATAATGGTTATGGTGAAGACTTCATGAAGACTCTAATTATAATACCTTTATTATTAAAATTGTAATATATTATTAACCCTTGTGCATCTTTATGGACATTTTTGACTTTTTCATTTTTGTTTTTTTTAATCATTTTGTCTGTGCTAATGCAAACAGCATAAATTTTGCAAAAGGTGTGTATTTTTATTGGAATTTTAATATTTCACCCTCGTTTGCTTTCATAAATCTATTTTAAACTAGGTACACAAAATAGTTACACGCAGCACCTTAAGGACATAAATATCCCCATTGAAATATTTAATCCGTGTGATGTTTAAGCATAAAATCATGCATTCTGTGTTAATAGGCTTTTATTTTGTTGACAAGGGGACAAAACATTGATTTTATTTTAATTTTCTGAAATGTGTACTATTTTCTAAGGTTTAGCTGATTCTGATTCTGCAGTATTATAGAGCGCTACAGACCAGCTGAATAAATGCAACTGTAATTTTGTGTGTTTGTGTGTGTGTGTGTGTGGATATCAGAGTTGTGGTTTGTGTGCGTACTGAAAATTTTGTGTGTGTGAACAATTTGAAAGAAATAAATGATATTGTACTGGAAATCACAAATCCCACCCCATGTATATGAGTCAAAGAAGATTAGAGGTTTGATAAAGAACTTTGAAGATTTTTGAATTATGTAAAGAAACTGATGCTTAAAGGGTTAAAATTTTGAAAATGATATATAATATATAATATATAATATTTCTATGACAGTTTTTTGACATGGACATTTTTGTCCTTTATGGACCTGAGTAGTATTTTTTTTTTAAATCTGGCACTGCATAAAAATATAAATGCATCAAAATTAATGTTGTTGTTAATCATTGACATATCAAAGACTGTAATAATGAAAGAAAAAAATTCTGCTGATCATTTAGTATATGGAAAATAATTACTATTCTTTTTTTCATTAAAAAACAAACATCTGTGGCATTTTGTAAACAAACCAGCATTTAAAGAGTTACAATTCTGAAAATGAATGAATGTTTGGTCATTATGATTAGAACTGATGCTGGTTAAAAAAAAAAACAAAAAAAACAAAACAAAAAAAAACCATAATAATACATTAAAAATCGACGTGAGTGAAATTGGAAAAAAAACGCTTATACATAAGCTGCAGTGATACCACGTTACAAAGTTTATAAAATGGATAAACCGCTGTCCCTCCATGCTACAGCAGGTGGCGCTGTTTCACAAGTGGAACGATTTCAAAGGTTATTGTGCCTTCAAAATGGATTCCAACTCTAACTTGCCTGTCGAAAATCTAGGTAAGACCAAACCCCTGGCTTGGACTAGATCCAACTTAAAAACTGCATATATAAAGATTTTAAATGATGTTTCTTTATTCCAAGTAGTCGTCTGCGCACAATTAAACTATGAGAAATAGTCTGTGCGCACAGTCTGAAGCTCTGGGCCTATGCTAAACATGGACTGTTTATCTAACAAACAGCGGAAACAAACCGTCTGTAAATGAGAGAGGACAGTCCTGCAACCAGATTTACTTACCTTAACTACCGACGTATGCATTCGGTTTAATACGAATAATTTTCTTTACCTGAAGGGGTGTTTTTGTCTGTGCGTAGAAACGTGGTGACGTCATGACGCTGGCTTTACTACGCTTTAATTTTAGCGGTGCCATTTGCCTTTCTACAGTTCTGTACTATTAGTATTTACAAACACACACAAAAAACAAATATATAAATAAATATTGCATGATGGCAGTGTTACATTACGATTGAGGCAATAACTTATGTATTGTTAGTAGAAATAAAAGATCATTTTATACATTGTTATTCATTTAAATTAATTAAATACTTATATATATATATATATATATATATATATATATATATATATATATATATATATATGTGTGTGTGTGTGTGTGTATATGTATGTATGTATTTATGTATATACATATGTTTTGTCAGTGGTGTTTGTAATATTTCACATATGGTGCTTGAAAGTTTGTGAACCCTTTAGCATTTTCTATATTACAAACTTTTAAGCACCACAGTATATTTTATATTTTAAGTATAGAAATAAGATGTTCAGTAGCATCCAAATCCTCATTACAGGATGAACAAATGTAGTTAATAACGAAATTAAAGTAAAAATTCAATAAAATCTACACATTTCAAAGAAGCGGGGGGCAAAATGGTTTAGAGGTTTGCATGTTTACCTTTCACCTCTGGGGTTGGGGGTTCGATTCCTGCCTCTGCCCTGTGTGCGCGGAGCTTGCATGTTCTCCCCGGGTTTCCTCTGCATACTCTGGTTTCCTCCCCCAGTCCAAAGACATGCGTTTAGGCTGCTTGGCATCGGTGTGTGAATGTGTGTGTGGGGTTGGCAACCTCTCTAGGCTGTCCCCCGTCCCAAGTCCCCTAGGATAGGCTCCAGGCTTCCTGCGACCCTGTGTAGGATAAGGGGTACAGAAAATGGATGTATGGAATGGATAGATTTCAAAGAGGGTTACATTAAATGAAGTGGCAGTCCAAGTATTCAATTCTTTAGTTGGGAAAATGGATAGAATCATTTGAAGAATGGCCTGGTTAAGAGGATTATTAAAAGATGATCATTAAAAATTAGTCTGCTATCAGTGAGATTGCAAGTTTGAATCCTGAAGATCCATCAGCAGTCCATGGCTCAAGAGAGCATAATTGGACCTGCTCTCAGTATAGGAGGATTGGCATAACATGGCCCTCTCCCTCACTGGTTGGAAGCTATTGTATAATAGGGAGAACTATCTAGTAGGTGGGAAATGGCAATGAGTAAAAATTAGGAGCAAATGTGGTTTAAAAAAGGCTACTCAGTTTTAAACATTTTGTAAAAAATATTTCAAGGTTTGCACAGAACCTTGAAATTACTTTTTTATATTCTATACCATCATATGTATTATACCATCTTATTTTGCATAAAAGTTTCAAAACTTAATTGCTACAGTGAATTCCCACCCAGTGGACCTGCCATGTCAGGATTATGATGCATTGTGCCCTGTCTCTGAATACCTATCAAGTCTGGAGTCAGGCACGAAGTCATTTCACCTTCCCAGTGGAGCAGAGGTCAGTGCTCATGACTACACAGCAGCAGAGATAACAATAAACTACTATACTATTAAGAAAAAATGTTTGACAAATTATAACAACTGATTACAGGTAAAAGTAACTCATGACAATATAGGCAAGCTCAGGCTGTTTGGGGAGGATGAACCACCTCATTACCTTCTTGCCCTCCATTTACCAGGAGATGAAACCCAAGGTTAACAACCTTCAGAATCCTATTCAGTCAGTTATGTTTTATAATTTTTTTATCATCTGTTTTGAAGTAATGTAACATACTCTTTCAGTGGTTGCCATATACTTGCATCACAAATGGTGGCCCATTAGTGACGTTTTGAAGACATCCAGCAAATCCAGAAATGGTCTTGTATTGGTAAGTTGGTCACATGCTTAAGCAAGATTTAGCTAAACTGTTCGTTATTTTGCTTATGTAGAAGGAAGAAGGATCTGCCTATGTGCATGATTCAGTTTTTTTTTTGTTTTTTTTTTTTTGTTTTTTACAGCATTACTCATGGAGATAAAGATATTGATACCAGACATTTTATGGAGATTATTACCTTTATCACTACAGGTGGAGTCAGTGATGGAGAGAGTTATACTGTTCCTGCTAAGTCAGATTGTGTTTGGAATGTTGGAAAGGTCTCAGGAAGAACACATATATTTCTCAACTCATCCTGTGTCAGAATATGGGAAAATCTTCTGGCAAGATGGAGAAGCAGTTGGCTTTTACACTGTTAAAAAGAAAGGTGTGAATGTCATATCTGTTGTAAACATCACTCTAAATGTTTTATTGATATCACTTTAGACAACTCTACAATAAAAGTGCACAACCCTGATCTTTCCTCAATTCAGTCCTCATACAGAACTTCTGACTTCAGCTTCCATTATTCTGACCTGTGGTCCATTTCTTACATAAATGAAAACAAGTTAGTATCTGTTATCCCTAATGTTATAGCAGCTGTAAAAGCTCTGACATTGGAGAGTCCTTCCATAAATGCAACATAAATGTTTCTCAACAGAGAGCTTAACCATATTCAGTGGTTATACTGTATGTTTTCCTTTGTGAAATAACACTTGAATGACAACACAAAAATCTGTTTATTATTAGCCTTAGATCACATGGATTATCCGCCATACAAGTCCCTGAGCTGTTACTATAGGAACGATAATGTATTAGAACAAGCGCATAATATAAACCTGTGATTTATGTTACAGCTGGAACTATTGTCAGAGCCAGGCTGTTATAGATAATTAATAACCATTTCTGATTTAACACAAGGTGGTATAAATCTTGTTAACATGTTATTCAGTCTGATTTATTTAGTTCACTTTGTTTAACCATCCAATACAAGAAGTGTTATTATCCCTCCATAGTTTAGTTGAACAGTACCATTGTGCATTTTAGTAACTGGTTTTCTTGTTCTTTAAGGAAGACTGTGCAATGGATGCACTAGTCAGAGTTACCTTCTCCCTGTGCTGGACACTGTGTTTGTGCGCCGCCACTGGAGGAGGAACGGCCTAGCCATGCAGATGCTCCAGGATTTCTGCAAGTCCATGCCCACAGAGAGGGTGCTGGGCATTAGCTACCCCATATCTCCCAGTATGTATGGAGGTAAGATGGGCTAACAATGAAATGCTAGTTTTACACAAGTTGGGTCTAGCAACAAAATATAAAGGGGTGCTTCAACTCTGAATGTGTGCAGATGTGTTTTAATGTTTTACTTGGTTAGAAGTGGCTTCTGCCTTGCTATTCCCCCATGAATCATATTTTTCACAGTCTCACTCTTATTGTGGAGATATGAATGCTGGCCTAAGCTGAAACTAGAGAAGCCTGTGGTTCTTTTGATGTTCCTCTGGAAGCCTTTGTGATTTCTTGGATGGGTTGTCAATGCACCCTTAGAGAAATTTTGGCTGGCTGGCTACTCCTGTTATTATTTTCCATTCCAAATGTTTTCGATTCTGAGATAATGGCTGTCATTGTGGTTCAATGATACACACTATACAAAGGTCAAAAGAAACTTATCTTGACATTGTGTGTTTCTAGAAATGTTGTGCTTCGCTCTGAGGGTGAGGTTAAATATGATTAGCAGCAACCAAGCCTGGCTGTATTCATTTAGCTGAATTATCAATTGAATTAGTTTAACTGTAACTGGGGAGCAATTACTTTTTACTTTTTCACATAGTATATTTATATGAACCTTCACTCTTTTTAACACACCTGCATGTCTAGTTAAGGACAACATTCCAGTGACATTTATTAAAATCATTAAAACATTTGACAGATGTAAGAATTGGATTTGATGCATCTTCTTACAAATCTCCCTGGCATCTGGGAAGACAAGAGTCCCACTCCCTTCCATTAGAAATGCTGTGAAAGAGCAAAAAGTGTGTTGGTTAGTTGTTAGCTACTAAATATAGCCTTTGGGCTCTAACTGAGAGATTGTGTTACATAATCCCAAATTGTGTAATTTTGGAAATGTGACCTCCACTCTCCTAATGAACAAAATGGTGCTGTAGACCCACCAAGAAAATCTAGCTAACTTGTGAATATTTATTTTCCAGCCTTTAGAACATCACCGCCAATATATTTGCACAACCTAATTAAGTCAAACAACAT
The DNA here is from genome assembly GCF_023375685.1 of Ictalurus furcatus. NCBI lineage: Eukaryota > Metazoa > Chordata > Actinopteri > Siluriformes > Ictaluridae > Ictalurus > Ictalurus furcatus. Next base: position 14,260,720 of record NC_071258.1, read on the forward strand.
TACAGAGATAGTAGAAAGCATTACAACCTACTGTAAACTCCAACCTCTCTTTTTGTCACATTAACTTTGTAAAGAACTTTTGGCCTCGACATTACTGAGCTAGCTAAATTCCGTTAGCCACTGACTGTCTGCACCTGTTAACCAGCATTAACATTCACCGAATTCATGAAGAAACATGACCCTAACTCATCCTCCTAATGGTAATTACTACAGCTTGCGTTGTCCAAAACACTTGCTAAATGTAGTTAACATTAACCCACTCTCTGTATTACATCATGGTGAATAGCTGTAATGCTACATTATCGTTAACTCTTAAAGAGGGAATGGGAATGTCTAACATTACCGCGAGCTGTATGCTAAAGTAATTTTATCAACTCAGGTGAGTGTTTAGGTTAGTATCACTCATCCCTGCTATGATTGGTGATGGCATCCAGCTGGCTAACCCTAACTCAGAGCCTCAGATAAGATGCCGACCCAGAGAATTATAGAATAACCTCAGTCCATATTTCACAGCCAACATAAACACATAACACTAGTAGTGTAATGCCAACACTGAGGAAGCAGTACATATTATTCACTTTTGAAGCCGTCACGATAGGTAAAGTTAATTATCACTCTGAGTTACTGTTTCCCATTGAATGCATTTTTGAGGGCTCCCTGCCTAAATATCACAAACTCGGCCAGGCATGTTCAGCAGCATTAATGCTAAATAGTGATGAATGCTAACTTACCTGTGGTCATTTGGTTTCCTCGCCTCAAGACTGCCATCACAATCAATAGGTCAAAGCACCAAACATTCACTTTGAGGTGAGTTTAGAGTTGGATGATGACATTGGGAGCGCAGTCCGCAACATGATTGAACAATAACTTAACACGTGTTGTGTTAGTCACTCGTGTGAAATGTTTTTCAACACATTTATTGCATAATTTAACACAAATGTGTTGAAATAATTATAACACAAAAAAGTGTGTAGGATATTAACATGTCCTTTCTGAGTGTGTTTCTCCAAATAAGCAGTGCATTTAATGTCATGTAAACTGGACTGTTATCGCACATTTTTGTTTTTTCTAGTGTACCGTAATGGTTTTATGGATAAATATATTGATACAAACCTTGTTTTTTTTTCAATTAAATCTAACAGTCTGTCCATGTGAAAACCGCTACCTCCAGCTGAGGTGAATTCAAACAGTCAACCATTTTTCTGTCTATCAGATTTCTGCCTTTGACAAAGCATTTTGTCAATCATCACATCATGGTGATGATTGACAAAATGTAAAAAAATAAATGAATACTACTAATAAAAAGATTTTTGAAATCCAGTTACCGAAGGTGCTTGAATTGGCTTTTCAATACATCTGCATTTTGAAATATGTCTATATTTTGGGATAGAAACTTCACTTACACACCTAGTCACAATCTTTGTGTGCAGTATGCAAGAAGTACCTAGAGACTCACCAGGAACAAAGGGAGCGCCTCTATGAAGTGGAGGCTCCTGGGAATTGGAGTCAGAGACACAACGTGTGGTTGAGCATACTAGTCCAGCACCAGCCAACACACAGTGAGCATGCTCTAGTGGTGGTGGTGTGATGCATTAATTGATATTTTCCAATAATAGCACATTCCAAAATGTTTTATTCCTCATATACCACAGCAATTTTTCAACAATGAATTTTTTTTTTTATTAATGAATGATACAACATACTTTTTATCCATTTATAGTTACATTTATTGTTGTGGAATCTCTGCAAAACAAGTTAGATCTTATTATCAATTACATTATAGAAGCTATAAACAGCCTTAATCAGATAATAAAAAAGAGTGCTAATTATTAATGTTTAATATTAAATAAACATCTCCTTACCGAAAGCTCCACCATATCAACAATTATGCATTTTTCTGTTTGTTTTTTTGTTGTTGTTTTTTTGTATCTATTTATTATTTTGATTAGATTATGTAGAGCGCCCACTTTACAAGTCCCTGTGAACTACCTTGATATAGAAACGATAACATAATATCATAGTGAGTGCACTAATATAAACCTGTGATTTGCCTTGCAGCTGGCACTATTGTCAAGGCTGCTGTTATAGAGAATTAATCATCAACTTCTGACCTATCAGATTTGGGAATTCAAAAGCTAAGGAGCCTTCTGACTATTGCGTTTAAAGTGTTTAAAATGATTTGTGTTTAAAAGATTTCAAAGTTTTATTTTTTCTTCTTTATTTTCATGTGAGATAAACAAAGTGGTTATCGTTATCATGTCTCAGCTATAATGTTATGATTTTTGTGCATATGATTTCAGATGAGAGTCCACACATCACACAAGCTACTGACAAACAGCTCACATGCAATAAAGGGAAGGTGAGGTTATATACTCCACCTTTATATTAGTTTATCATGGCTTACTGAAAGTCCACGGTGCAGCTGTGTGTGCATGTGGAGCCTGATCACACTGTCAAGTGAGTGCCCCGCCACGTGTGATTGCTCCACCACGTGAAATGATCATGTACCACATGATCATTTCACAGGGAAAAAAAAAACTTTAAAGTGTTCTGGAACTGAACATTCAAACCCAATTAATCTTGAATGGTTTCATCATTAATCATTTGCTTCATCTCTGGAATCGTCTCAAAAATTCTGAAATTAGTCTTCATTCTTTTCCAGACGAGCATGCCACGACTCACAGGCACTGAACCAAGCATGTACCAGACAAGATATGTAGAGAAGCAACTAACTGACCGGGCTGGGACACCAAAGTGTAAAAAAGCCAAGATATCCTAGTAAATTCTGTTTTACTGAATGGGTCTAGATGTGGAAGGCCTATGAACAAGCTATACTTTGTCACTGTTATGCATCAGTCTCAGGGATGTGTGGTTGCAGTGCAATATAAAACTCTGATTGCAGAAGTAATGGAGTGTATGATGGAATGGTGATTTTCAAGGTCTTGTGTTCCCTGTAAACATGAATGTGAATCACAACTGTGTTAGTATGATACAGAATTGACTGTTTAAACAGTGTCCAAAAATCTATATTAAAAATAGAAAATAAAAAAATGTAAAAAAAAAAAAAAAAAAAAATTTATTTAAAAACCCTTGAGTTAGTCAATATTACCTATCTCTAGTGTTTTAATAAAGATCAATGCAGTGTTCGCTACTATTAACTTTTGAGCAAATCCTCTTTTTATACTTATTACTGTTAATTTTCTTTCCCACTTACCTTATGGAGCATCAGAAAGGAAAAGACAATAATCAGATACAGAAATTTCAAGGTTATTTGTCAAGAACAAAAACGTTCAAATTCCATTTCAAACAAAACTACACCTACTACAGCAGTAATGGGAGTTGACAGATGCATAGCATTACAAAATACTGAACAACAATCACATTTAAACTAATCTGTAACCATATTAGTTGTCAGCTAGAGCTTAATGTATCTTTTCTCTTTTCTACCATAAAGGTGTCATGTGGAAAACACTCTTAACCTAAGCCTAAGAAAGAATTCATGAGAAAACATCTGACTTTTTTTATTTTATGCTCTATTTGTACATCTGGAAGTGTTTTCCTTTTGAGAAAAACAAATTAACTTTCAACCCACACGGTCTGTTTCCAAGTGTTCAGGATGTTGTGTATAATCTCCCTGGTGAAGCCGATTCAATGTTGTTAAAAAAAAACAAACCCTAATGTTTTTATCAATCTAGATTCAGACTTGGCATTCAAATCCCAGATTTGTTCACCTGAAAACAATAGATAATACTGTTTATTCACCACATATAAAGCACATATTTGAGATACTGTTTTTTCTTACTCACTTCCAAAATGTATGAGTGTATTTAATTTTGTGTTATTTAAAATAAATGTATTTATTATAAAATGGGATGAATAATCAGCATTTCGTTAAATAATGCTATATAATGGACATTTTTAACATTAACAGTAACATTTGGATGTAATGGAAATTGCCTGTGTGTGTGTGTGTGTGTGTGTGTGTGTGTGTGTGTGTGTAAAGCAAAAAGTATAAGGCATAAAGCAAAAAAAGTTATCCAACACCTATCACAAAAGTGAAAAACTAATTGGACCCTTAAATATAAAATCTGGTTGTGCCACCTTTAGCAGCAATAAATGGTAAATAGTCTGCGCTTTTTTTTTTATGGTAGCAGTTCTACAAAGCGCTTTACACCGATTCTCATTCACCTGTTCACACACACACACACACACACACACACACACACACACACCAATGGCTGAAGAGCTGCCAAGCAAGGCGCTAGCCTGCCATCGGGAGTAACTTGGGGTTCAGTGTCTTGCCCAAGGACACTCTGGCATGTGGAGACATGTGGGCCGGGAATCGAACCCCTAACCCTACGATTAGTGGACAATCCATGCTACCACCTTCTGGGTTAGCAGTGGTTTTCACCATTTTGGAAGGTCGGCCACTTCTGGGAAGGTCCACTACTGTGCAGAGTTTTTCCATTTGGAGATAATGGCTCTCACTGTGCTCCTTTGGACTCCCAGAGCTTTTGAAATAGCTTTGTAACCCAGACTGATGTATTTCAGTCACCTTTTTCCTCAAAATTTCTGGAATTTCTTTCAATTTTTGCATAGTTACTTGGTAAGACCTTTTAACCAACTTCATGCTATTTAAGTGTTGATTTGATTGAACAGGGTTTGCAGTAATCAGGCCTGGTTGTATCTAGTCCAGCTGAACCTCATTATGAATGCAGTTTCATAGATTCGAGGAATTAGTAACTACAGTACTACACTTTTACACAGGCCAGTTCGTATTGGATAACTTTTTTGCTTCAATAAATAACTATAATTTAAATTTTTTATTTTGTTTCCTTAGGTTGCCTTTGTTTTATGTTAGATTTTGTTTTCATTTCTGAAAAAATTTTATGAGATACACACACACACACACACTCAAAAAAAATAAAAAATTTGGGTGGGGCAAATAGTATTTCACAGCACTGTAGCTGCTATAATGTATACAGGAACTAACTTGTCTCATGGGCAATCCATGGGCAATCCATAACATTAAATGTAACTACACTCATTGAACACTTTATTAGGAAGTCCATACTAATACCTCCATTTGGCCTCCCTTTGATTTCAAAACAGCCTCAATTATTTGTGGCATATAGATTCCACAAGATGTTGGAAACATTACTTTGAGATTCAGGTCCTTGTTTACATAATTGCATCATGCCATTCCTGTAGGTTTTTCAGGTACACTTTCTTGCTGCTATAGAATATAAAGTGTAATCAGTGTGTGTAACTACAAAGTTTAATGACTAATGTTTGGATATGTTAATAAAGTATAATCTAATATGTATAACCAACAGTTAGAATTATTAGTTAGAAGCATTATCTCAATCCATAGTGCACATGTTGATCAAGTTATATTCTAAGTGTGTATTGAGTTAAATGAATTCTGTGTCTTACTAAACAGTAGGCCTAATTGTTTTCTGTGTCAGCCCGTACCTCTCTGCACAGTAGGCATAATCTAAAACTATAAAATACTTTCTAACAAGTGACATTCTAAGTGTGTAAATTAAGAACCTTGTGTTTTGCCTAAAGCAGCTTTACTCTATGGCAGTAAATTAAGAACCTTGTATTTGTCTAAAGCAGCTTCACTCTATGGCAATAAAAATAGCAATTAGACAAACACCAGAACTGGGTTTCCAACCAAAGCCCTCTAAACTTGCAAATCAGTGTCAAAAGAAAAGATAAGACTTCCAGGAGGAAGGGTACCAGGCTAAGACTATAGGGTGAATTATGGGACATAATAAAAAAAACCCTGGTCTGGTAAAACTTTTAAAGAAAATATAACTGACAACGCATGCGCCACATATATAAGGTATCATATGGGATATGAATAATTAATTAAGGCAATGGAGATTGGTTTGTTTCTAGAAAGAAATTGCTTTTTGGCATCTACAAGCCCTCCATCTCTGAAGTTTTTTGTTAGGCTGCAAAGCTTGTTCGCCATGGCACTGCAAACCCTTTAAGGTGTTCTATTGGATTCAAATCTGGTGACTGGGAAGGCCACTGAAGAACACTGAATTTCATGAAACCATTTTCAGACAACTTTTGATTTGTGACATTGTGCATTATATTATGGAAGTAGCCATTAGAACATGGGTAAATTGTGGCCATGAAAGAATGCACATGGTCAGCAACAATACTCTGTGGCATTCAAGCAATGATTTATTGGTATTAATAAGCCATCTGAGTAAACTCTAGAGACTGTTGTGAGTGAAAATCCAAGGAGATCAGCAGGTATAGAAAGCCTGTCTGAAACCAATAGTCATGCAATGGCCAAATTCACTGAGATCACATTAACCCCCCATAAATGAGTAGGAGTACAGGTGTTCCCCTTACAAAAAAAACTCTACAGGAATCCTGCAGGAATATTATGCATATAGCCTACTGTGGATTTCAGCTCAATTTCCTGTAGAAATACCTGCAGGATTTATATGAAGAAAAAAAAAATATTCAGGAATTATATCCTTCAGGAATTACAGACACAAAAAAAACAGACACAAAAAAGGTAAGAATATATATATATATATATATATATATATATATATATATATATATATATATATATATATATTCTTACCTTTTTTGTGTGTTTTTTAAGGCGTGAATTGTACTATATATATATATAATTAATATATATTATATAATAATATATGTATATTATATATACATTATTATATAATGTATATATTATATAATAATTATAATTAATAATTTATATATATATATATATATATATTAAAATTAGTCGTGTTTGTCATAACTCACTGAATCATTTATCATCATTCATCATCTCAACTAATTCATTTCTACCATTTAAAAAAATTCATCCCCCCCTCCCCAATGCAACGCATCGTTCATTAATAATGTTTTAAAAATTAAATCGTTGGAAGTCGTTCTGGTATGTTTTAATCCTTACATAAAGCATTATATAGTCAATGAACATAATTTACAAATACTAGTCCTCACCCCTTCCTGAAAAGCAACGTTGTCGCTTACCGATGACGTAAATTGAGGAAGCGGCAATAACGTTTGGTTTGGTTTGGTTTAGTTTAGTTTCGTTTCGTTTAGTTAACCTCCGCGTTACAGCTCTGAAATGAGTCGGATATATGACAACACAGCGTTACAAAATAAACCGGTTCATAACGAGAAATTGTCTTCTTCGTGGGAGCCATCTGTCTATCAGAGGTACGTTCTAATTTTGCAGAACAAGTTTAGTAGAGGAAGCAGACTAAATGTTAAAGCTTGTTCTGCACAAAATAATGCGAGTTTAAATTTGACTGATAATCCGTTTCAGTGGCCGTGGAGTGATTTTAGAGGGGACGTTTGTTGATGTGTCTCGCCATGCACTTACCGACATCAACAATAAAAAGGTAAGCTAGGAGCGGTCCATGAACGTGTGACGTCACATCTTGCACAATTGTACAATTTAATAATAATAATAATAATAATAATAATAATAATAATAATAAAACAAAGTACGCTTATTTAACTTTCTACATTTACATAGAGTTTGCTAAAAAAAAACAAAAAACAACAACTTTGTTTTTAATTAGTGACTATTTTGTTGAATTTACAATTTATAGTGTGGACATAAGTTTAATCATCGCTGACGGGGCAGAGGACGTTACAAAGCCCTCTTAACCACAGCCAAAGCAGAGAAAGAATTTTATGCGTCCTTTTTGTATGTGTAAGATTTGTCTTTTTATGAAGAAGAAAATTGTCTTTTTATGCCAGATTTACATTGTGTACAAAAACTTTGAATTTGTTTTATTATTGCCATTAGTTTTAGCACAAACACTGCTTGATTGCCTTGTAGGTGCGCTATAACGTCCTGTACGTCAAGCCAAGTCAAATCCACTGCAGAAAATATGATTCCAAGGACAATGAGATCAAGCCCAACTTCAGTGAATCCAGAAAAGTCAACACAGGTTATCTTATGTCATCCTACAGTAAGTACTTATAATGCAGAAGTTCATTACGGTGAAATCCCAGTATCTATCTAATTGCCTAAACTTTGTACTTAATAGATAATAGATTATGTGCTACTAAGTGATTCAGACAGCACAACAGTAAGCTACTGTGTACAATTTTTAAAAAATTGAGTGGATAAAACTGCTACCACAATCTCACCTAGGAATAAACTGATGAACAGGTAATGCAATACCAGGAAACTTTTTAATATATCCGACATGCGCTTGACGCTATTCGGTCATCAATTTATTTATTTTTTATAACTGAAGTTTCAACAAACCCCAGTTGTCTGGTTTCCTCTCACTCCCCAAAAACATGCAGGTAGGTGGATTAATTATCCTAACTTGTCCACTGGTATGAATAAGCATGTGAATGTGTAAATGCATGCTGCCAGGCAATGGACGCGTATCCTATCCTGAGTGAATTCTCCTGCCTTTCACTGTGTTACTGGAATTGGCTCCAGATCCACCACAACACTGACCAGGAGAAGTCGCTTACTGAAGCTGCATGAATGAATTCAGTATACTCATTATACGCGGTGCTTACAGTCATGTGGCTACAAGTAAAGCATTTCAGTTAATGTTCACAGTTAATGTGATCTCACTTACTTTGACCTTGGCATGGTTGATAGTGCCAGACAGTGGATGTTAATTATCACCATTCAGTGTAAACTCTAGAGACTGTTGTGCCTGAACATAACATGGAATCAGCAGTTTCTGAAATACTCAACCCAGCCCATCTGGCACCAACAGCCATGCCAAGTACAAAGCCACTGAGATCACATATTTTCCCATTCTGATGTTTTGATGTGGACATTAATTGAGGCTCATGATTTTATGCATTGCGCTGCTGCCACCCGATTTGCTGATTGGATAATTGCATGAATGTGCAGGTGTACAGATGTTCCTATTAAAGTAGCAGTGAATATATGGCTTTTTCTTTGAAGTCATTATGGTTCTAAAATTTCAGTTGGCCTTCCCTTTAAAGCATATCATATACTCTCACGTCCAGATTAATTATAGACAGATAACGGAGTGTAAAAGAATTCTTCCATCTGTAAATTATGTAAAAGAGATTCCAACATTCCATCATAGTTTTTTTCTCAAAGGAAATCCCATTAGTTCCAGATGTGTACTGCAGAACATGTGGTGGCTTGTTTCCACATTGCATTTATGGCACTTATCCCTTTCACACCAACAATATTGTGTTAATTCTCATGATACCCATGAACATTTAAACACTTGACTTTGTGTATGGTTATACATTAATTACACAGAATTGGAGGCAAAAGGTGAATCAGATCGTCTTACTGAGGAACAGCTGAAGGGCTTAGTGAACAAAAAGGAACTGCTTAGTATCACACAGAAGCATTGTCCCAACCAAGCCTTTGCATTCTGGATCTTGGAGGCTGAAATGGAGAAGACAGAGCTGGAGATAGGTCAAGATATCCGCTTAAAGACTAAAGGAGATGGTCCCTTTATCTGTGAGTGTTACCTTGGCAGTTCCTTGCAGTAGCGATGTTGCTGAAACTGACTGGATATTAAGCTCTCAATGCATTATTTCTATTTCTGTGTTTTAAGTCTCTTTTGCCAAGTTAGATGCTGGCACTGTGACAAAGTGCAATTTTGCAGGAGATGGGGCAGCTGGGGAATCATGGACAGACAAAATAATGGCAAACAAAGGAGATGCGGCAAGTGAAGCGAAGCCAGCTGCACTGGGTGACAGGGCTGAGGAGGATGAGTGGGTAAGATAGCGACCACTCAAACAGTATTTTTCCTGATGATACCATGCGTAGTTGGGCAGGTATCAGGCTGTGTTTTTAACAGTGGTACTGTAGAATAGCTAAAGAAAAGATCACTGTCTTTTCTGATGTGTTTTACTAGCAAAAACACAAATGGGTGCATTGGGTTGTTTATAATGTGGCCTACTAGAATTTCTATTTTTCATAGTATAGGAATAGCACATCGTGAGTAATTTTTATCTTAAATCGGATGATAAAATTGGGTTTTGTTGTGTTGTCATGCTAAATGAAATATTTGGTTCTATAATGTTCATCGTTAGTTTTGATTGCAGATGTACAGTCCCCTTCAAAACTATTGGAACTGCAAGGCCAATTCGTTTGTTTGTGTTATACACCAAAGACATTTGGGTTTGAGATCAAAAGATGGATATGAGATGAGAGTTTATCTTTTATTTCCTGGTATTTACATTTAGATCTGTTAAACAACATAAAACACAGAACTTTTTGTGTCAGACCACACAAATTTTAGGCAAGCAAAAGGCATAGGAACAAATAAGTCTTGAAGTAAATTAAAGTAAATAACACTTAATATTTGGTTGCATATCCCTTGCTTACAATAACTGCGTCAAACCTGTGACTCATTGACATCACCAAATTGTTGGTTTCTTCTTTGATGCTGTGTGTTGCTTTTCCAGGCTTTTACCACAGCCTCTTTCTGTTGTTTGTTTTGGGGGGTCTCTTCCTACAGTCTCTTCTTTAGGAGGTGAAATGCATGCTGAATTTGGTTAAGGTCTGGTGATTGACTTGGTCAGTCTAAAACCTTCCACTTTTTCCCCCTGATGAAGTACTTTGTTGAGTTGGCAGTGTGTTCCTCCTGATTAATTTGGATGCATTTCTCTGTAAATTGGCAGACAAACTGTTCCTGTAATCTTCTGAATTCATTCTGCAGCTACCATCATGAGTTACATCATCAATAAAGATTAGTGAGCCCGTTCCAGAAGCAGCCATGCAAGCCTAAGCCATGACACTACCACCACCATGCTTGACTGATGAGCTTATGTTTTAGATCATGAGCAGATCCTTTCTTACTCCACACTTTGGCCTTTCCATCACTTTAGTAGAGGTTAATCTTGGTTCCAGAATTTTTGTGGCTCATCTCTGTATTTCACTGCGAATTCCAATCTGGTTTTCTGATTTTTATTTGCTCATGAGAGGTTTGCATCTTGTGGTATGGCGTCTATATTTCTGCTCTCAAAGTCTTCTTCGAATGGTGGATTGTGATACCTTCACCCCTGCCCTATGAAGGTTTTCTGGTGATGTCACTGACTGTCGTTTTTGGGTTTTTGTTCACAGCTCTCACACTGTCATCAGCTGTTTTTGTTTTCCTTGGCTGACCTATTCGGTGTCTGTTGATCAGTACACCAGTGGACCTTTCTTTTTCAGGACATTCCAAATTGTTGTACTGGCTATGCACAATGCTTGTGCAATTCCTCTGATTGATTTTTTTATTTCTCTTTTCTCAGCTTCAGAATGACTTGCTTTTCTCCCAAAAACTCTGATCTTCATGTTGGCTTATCCTTTTTTATCAACAAATGCAGTCTTCATATGTGAAACTGAATGCTAAAACCAAGAGTAGATGCTCAGTTATTTATTGTTTAAACAACCAATCTAACAGGATACATGTGGGTAACAAGAAACATCTGTCAGTCACATGTTCAAATATTTTTGCTCGCCTAAAATTTGGTGGTCTGATACAAAATGTGCTACGTTGTATGTCGTTTAACACATCTACATATAAATACCGGGAAATAAAAGCTGAAATTCTAAACTGTCTTCTCATATTTATCTTTTGATCTCAAACCCAAATGTCTTCAGTCTACAGTAAAAAAAAAAAAAAAATGAATTGGCCAATTTCTGAGGGGACTGTATGTGCTGATTTTAACTTACTGTAAACTTGTCTGATATAAATAAGGCAATGCATTGTTTTCCAACTCATCAAATTTTGTAATCTCACACTGGGCTGTATGTTTATTTCAGGATGACTGACCATGACACAGAATACCTGCAGTAAAATTGTGGCAAGCATTTTACTTTATACACCCAAATATACTTTATACTGTAAACTCTGATTTGTTGGTATAAACATTTTTTATGTACAGTAGTAATAAATGACATTTTATTAATAATAGATGTTTGTGTCTGTGCTGGGTTTTGTATTTGGATTATGTAAAATATTATGATTTTATTAATTATATCAATGTACAGTGTATCAATGTATACATTGCAAATAGCAGATTATATTTAACTGCACAAATGATTTAAATGCAGTCTTAATGCAGTTTTAGTTATTCTAGTGGTTTTCTTTACTACTCTACAATTTTTAATGAACTACACATTATCAGCCACATTCTACCAGTCCTTCACTGGAATGTGATCACCAGATGTTCTTTGGGCTGTGAAGCATTCTTGGCATGTTTGTTTGTGTCGCTGAAGCATATTTGGTCCAGAAGCATTGCTGGGATTTTGCTGGCAAATTATCTGGTTAGTAAGTGGCCATTTTCTTTCATAAACAAGGAGAGGACACCTGACACAATTGATACCACTGTCAGTAATTTTAGACCTATAAAGGGCGCCTATACGGTAGGTGAACCTGATGCAGTGCAGTGATAAGTGCAGGTACAAGGCAACTAAGTGTACAAACAAAAAGGTCAAATGAATATTAATCAAATGGAAAAATGAGGTTTAAGAGAAAAAAAATAATCAATGTTTTATATTTGAATTTCATTCAGAAATGAACAGAGAGAGTGATTTTAGGCAAGGAGTATATACATTTATAGTAGTTTCTGTACTTACAAAATATACTATTGAGTAAATGAATATATTTACTTAAAATACTTAATATGCCTGAGTAAGTAGCATACTTAGATGTTACTTCATCTGTGTAAACAGTTTTTTATTTGTAGTTCTACACATGATTGAATCAATAAATTAATCTAGATTCCTTAGAACACATTGGTTAATGGTGAGCACATATGTTAATTTATATTTCATTTTGTGTTAATTAAGCAACAACTGGCACCAGTAATATATGGATAACTAAAATTGCACAGACCTATGCAATTTTCTGGTTATTTTCAAAGCAATATGATGATATTCAGCTCATCTTCTGATAAAGTATTTTTAAAATTCTTTAAAATGATGAATTGCATAATTACATAATTCTTATTTTTCATCAGATTACAGTCTTTATGGGGGGGGGGGGGGGGCTGTTTTCTCTTCCTATTCAACGTAATGTGATTTCCTTATGAAACAGGCTTGTGGGGAAAAAAAACCATTGTGAAACACAGGATGTTGTCTCTATAACCACACCATTACTCTACATCTGTTTCTCATTGCTCTGGCTCTACTATGCATACAGAGTTGTGCAGACCTGTGAATGCTCAGTAGACCTGTGCCTGTTCTATGAACCAGTTCAATACAGTTTGTTTATTCTCTTTCACCCATTTAATGTTTGCTTCAGTCCTCTCAATTGCCTGATCGAGAGCTCGTGTTGTTGGCCCGAGACCATCTTCATCAAATTCACTTCGGAACTGCTTCAGCTAGACCAAGACAATTAGAGATGTGTGGGTGAATCCATGCATTCTGAGGTGGAACCATAAAATATAATGTATCATTAAGAGTTTAAGAAATCTAATGTCTTTCAATATATCACCTGTTGGAGCTCAAAGTCTGTGGAGAACCTCTCAGTCACATCGTCAATCAAGCTTCCGACAGATATTATCCCACCTCCGTACCTGTTTGAGGAAATGAGTATTAGCCAGGTGGATAATTGTATTGCCTAGTAACCAAGGGGACAATCTTTAAAAATGCTGAGCGCTCACTAACTGCTGAACTTAACCTTCGATCCCTGAATAGCTTGTAATCTTCAGTAGCACTGTATAACTCATGACTTCACAGTATGCGTCAGGAAGAGGAAATTACAAATGGCCAAACCCTACAAGCTTGGACTTCATCCTCAAAGTAGGGTTTCAATTTGTTTTAGCCATTACAGTGGTGCTTGAAACTTTGTGAACCCTTTAGAATTTTCTATATATCTGCATAAATATGAATGTAAACATCATCAGATTTTCACAGAAATCCTAAAATTAGACAGAGAATCCAATTAAACAAATGAGACAAAAATATTATACTTGGTTATTTATTTATTAAAGAAAATTCTAAAGAATTCACAAACTTTCCAACACCACTGTACAAGTTCATATTTTAAAAAACAAACGCCAAACTCACAGTTGACTTATGTAGGTCCATTGGGCCCGAATGAAATCCCAGGCAAGAGCTTGTCCAGCTACGTTCCTGGCAATGTAGTTTATGGTAGACACGACATCCATCTTCCTTATCTTGTTAGGGTCTAGAGTGTACTCAAGGTATCTGGGTGGGGATGGATGACATTATAGGTGTTGGATAAGTGTGGCCACAGAGGCTGGAGCCTGATGTTACAAAATGCTTACCTGTTTAAGAGCCAGATTATTTTGGTACAGGAGAGTGCATATCTCAGTACGTCTTGTTCTGTGGCAATTGTGGCTTCTTTGTACTGTTTCCATGCAAAATCCCAGTCATCCTCATTTCCAACTGCTATGGCATTGCAGTAAATGGTGGACTTTAAGTTAGGTGGAATCCTTAACAAGAGCAAAGTTAACTGGTAAGAATAGTTGGTAAAATCGATATGTTCTAATATATTCTCAAACTTATTAAAAATATATTTGGATTAATCCTATATTAATATATTAGCTTATTGTTTCATATATTATTATATTTGCTGATTACATTTAATGTGAGTCCAGAATATTTTAGGCCTAAACACAGGTGTTAATATAGTGCAGTACATGTAAAATTCATTTACCGATTTGTCCCATTTTCCCCATTTTTCCACTCATTGAAAAGCTTTGTTGCCATGTCTGTGCACTCAGTAAGACCATTGCTGCATGCCACTGAAATGGCATTTATTTGATTATACCTGCAGAGAGATCAAAATAATATTACACAATGCTTTTAACATGTTAAAGGAACTTGAACAAATCAAATAGATACATACTGGTCAGAAAGGATATCTGGAACAGTTGCATTATCAGTGTACTCTTGGAAGTACTTGTAAAGTGGGCCAACTTGTTTTCGTAGGTATTTCTGTAAACAGAGCATGGAATAAAAGATCAATCCTTAGTCTCTTCTAATCAACTGTGCACTCTCACTCTGCCCATGGATTCCTGCGTACATTATACTCACCTGCATGGGGCCGTAGACCTCCGAGCGATCAAACATGAGAATAAAGTAACCCAAATTGTTCAGAGCCGACTCCCATGGAATATACTCGGTTTCATTTATCAGATACTTGGTTGTGCTCAATGCCAGTGAGACATTGATGTATTTGGCCCTTCACAAAACAAGGTAACATGAACATATATGAAAATGAAATGTATTAGGAGAGAATATTGCAGGTTTTTTGTGCATTAGGATATATGATTGCTAAAGATAAATATAAAATGTGCTAAAACAATACCATTTTATCAATGTACATCAATATACATTTATAATCAGAAGAAAATATGAAATGTGTTTACCTAGCAAGATTAAATGCATCATCAATTAACTGGCCTCGGTTGATAAGCGGGATAGCCTAGGAAGAAGCACGTTCACACTGTCAGGAGGGAGTGAAATTACAGTTCTCTGCTGGTTGTGAGAACAACAGTTATAAGTTAAACAATACCTTTTGCAGTAAAGTTGATAATAAACATACTCACTTGATGATCACTCTCCAGTTGATCGATAAGTCTATTCCAGTTCTGTTCATCATAGTTCACTCTGTAATAACCGCTACAGTTTATATTGACCAGTAGCCATCCATCATCAGTGACTTCAAAAATAGGCTTTCTCACTGTAGAGTCAGCATGTTTGTGGGCATTAGTACTATGTCAGTATTAGTACTATAGTAGAACCTTTCTATATTTTTTTCCTATCCCAAGCACAACTTGAATATTTCACTGGCTGTTTTGGTTGCTGAGGAGTGAGTGAGTGTGTGAGTAATTTACCAGGCCCCTTTTCTTTTAGTGAAGTTTTCTGCTGGGCGAAATCAGATTTCATATAGATAATTGGAACCTGCCATTCAAGCCTATGGGGAAAAAAGAAACTTCATAAAGGAGTTATGCCTCAAATTCAGCATAGCAAGGGCGTTTCTATTTTTTACATAAACAAAACAAAAAATAATTTCCAAAATAAATAAATAAATAAAACCCTTCACACTGGCTTGCAGCAATGGAAGGTTACCATGGTTCTACAACTGAGTGGACCGCAAGGGTGGTTTCCTTTGAAACTAGTGGAGTATTGTAGATACCTTACTTCATTGAGTATGACAGCCACTCAGTGTTAATAGTGATTCTTTATTGGGGATGAAGACCACTCAAGTGCAGATACTGTTCTTTACTGAGGATGAGAATCACTCAAGGTCCAACTGACACTGTTCCCAATTGACGATTAAAAATGTTTAAAAATGCTGAAAATTGAGGCTAAGAATTGTTCAAGGTGTTGATACTGTAATCAGCTGAGGAAAAAAATTGCTCAAGGTGTTGATAATGTTCACATTTGAGAATAACAATATGTTTCTGCTCTCCACTGAGGTGAGGTCCCTCACCACAGGAGTTGGACCTCAGGATTTGAGAATGAGAAGCAGCCACTGACAGTACACCAGGGTCTGCTCACTTAATGAATATCCAGAAGTATTCCCATAGCCTGTGAGCCATACTTCATATCACTATTGGCTATAATTGCTTGATGAAGATGCTCCAGTCCTAAACAATGTTTATCATCCTACTCCAAAAGGGCCTGGCAGAACAGGCAGCTCACCATACTGCCCAGAAATATACAGTAAGTGGTTGGAATTAAATTGACACATTTAACAAATAACAAGTTATAATGTTATAGACTTATTAAGGGTATAAGATTAGTTACTCAAACAATATGCCAAGTGTCTGGACAGCTTTAAATTTTATGGCAAAAATAGTAATAATACAAAATCTATTTACTGACCTAAGCAACACGTCAATACACTCTCATTTGATGGTGCAGATTTTACAGTAACAAGATTAGATTTATTTACCAAAAAACCCAAAAGATTAGAGTGCTATACTCCTAAGCAGGTATACAGCACTAATTCTGCAAAAAGTACCCAGGTGGTCCATAACGAAAGGTAATAAAATAAATTTCACTTTGAAATTCTTGCTCTATTGGTTAAAACAAATGTAAATAAATTGGCAATTTCAGCCCCCAGTATAGTTTAAAGATCTGCACTTCAAACTTATTTCATGAGTGAATTTGCTCCCAATGTACCATTCACTGCACTCTGGGATGCAGCCATATTGTTGTGTTGTCTAAATTCTTTGTGGAAAAAGTATTCCCTGCATATTTTACTGCAATACCCACAATGCCCTGCAGATGCATTGCAAAAGCAATGTGCACTCTTTCTATGCTAAATTACCACAAAACAGAGAAATTTCTTGTGGAGTTGTTCACTCTTTATTCGCATAGGTTTCCATCCCACTGTCCAAAAGCATGCAGATAGGTAGCTTAACTATGCTAAATTGCCCCCAGGTTTGAATATGTGCACTGTTATTCCATCTGAGGTGAATTCTTCACAGTTTTACCTGGATTCGATCCACTGTGATCCTGACCATGATAGTAGTTACTGAAGATGAATGAATGAATGAATGATTGAATGAATTAATACTTCTGTTAGTTAATTTATAATATTCAAATAGTTTATATAATGGCAGGTCTTGGACAAATTGTTTCCTGGAGCATCACAATTGCAGGTTATCTGAATTCAGTCGTGTTTCCCTCTTTGGTACCCTATATAGTGCACTATATAGTACAGTCAACACATCAGTGAGGGACACATTGTTAGTGTATCCTCTCAGATCTAACTGATGTAAAAATGTCTTGTCTGGCCTGGAACTCACCCAGTGTCCTCTGCTCCCTTTAAAAGGAAGTGCTCCTGAGCAATCTCTCCAGTGGTTGTATTTATGTTGATGACTGGATAGCCCACTTGCTCGGTCCATGTTGTCATCATGCTCTCTATGTCCTCATGTGTAGCCTGATAAGGACAATACATTGCATTATTAAGTGATGAGTAGGCATGTTAATATGGTATATACACTATATGGCCAAAGGTTTGTGGACACCTGACCATCATACCTATACATGGGTCAAAACTGTTGCCACAAAATAGTCCAGAATGTATTTTTATGCTGTAAAAATAAGATTTCCCTTCACTGGAACTAAGGGTTCCAAACATGTTCGAGCATGGCAGTGCCCCTGTGCACATAGTAAGGTCCATGAAGACATGCCTTTCCAAGGTAGGAGTGGAAGAACTTGAATGCCCTGCAGAAAGCCCTGACCTTAACCCCACTGAACACCTTTGTGATGAAATGGAATGGCGACTGTGCCCCAGGCCTTCTCGCCCAACATCAGTGTCTGTTCTTACAAATGCGCTTATGGCTAAATGGGCAAATTCCCACAGCCATGTTCCAAAATTTAGTGGAAAGCCATCCCAGATCACTAGAGGCTATTATGACAGCAAAGGGGGACTAAATCTGGAACGGGATGTTAAAAAAACCACATATAGTTCTGATGGTCAGGTATCCACAAACTTTTGGCCACTTAGTGTATGTTAGTATACGCACATTTCAGGGACACATATCAGTTCATCCTTTATTACTATTGAGTATTTGCTATTTTACATATGTAAGTAGCAGTAAGTAATTTACCTCGTCCATACACTTCCACAGGTCTGCAGTGTCAGCAGTCTTGTACTTGTACTTTTCAAGGTAGCTCTAAAATGATTTGTAACACATGTAATAAATCATTGTGAATGATTTGCATTTGTAATACAGTATCAAAATGTAGCTTATATGCTCAGTCAGGCATTAGACTAAGTAAAAATCTTTAAAAACTACAGAAAGAATATATAACAGTATAAAGTGTGCTAGGCTTACTATCACCATACATCACTCACCCTAAGTCCTTCAAAAAACTTTTCCTCCCCCATGTAAGTTGATAACATTCTTAGCACAGCTGCACCCTATTGAGAGGCCAGAGAATCTTGTTCATCAAGTCACACATAAATAATTTCTGATAAATATATACATGAGCCTTCAAATTTATGGGCAGTGAAGAGACTTCAACCAGCCTTATTGTAGGTGATACTGTCAAAGAGTCCCAAGATGTCAGACGTTGTCTCAACTTCAGACTCTTTCAAGCTGAGAGGGTGTGAAGCATTCAGTGAATCCAGCTCCATAACTGGCTGGATTTCTTTTAGCACAAACATATCTCTCTGGAAATAACAGTACATACACAGATGTAAACTTCTAGATGTGTGTGTGGTAGCTAAAGTTAACAAAAGGTTTAGTTGAATCATCGTGAAATCACCTAATAAGGAATTGATTGCAGTGAATTAAAATGTCAATGTGCAACAATTCTTTGAAATGTTTGAAACATACTATATTCCATGTAGGCTCGATGTCATTCACTCCCAGGTATGAGAGGTATGTTGCGAATCCCTCACTCAGCCACAGGTTATTCCACCAGTTCATTGTGACAAGGTTTCCAAACCACTGTATTTCCAGCAGTGATGATGATGAATTAATAATTCCAATTAAAAACTCAAAAGTGTGTATGCATTTAGTGTCATAAAAATGTGTCACTGGCTGTACACAGAGTGTCTCATGCAGCCTTTTTTTTTTTTAAACTATTTTTTTTAAATAAATAGTGAATAATTGTACCTGATGTGCCAGCTCATGAGCTATCACAATGGCAACCCATTCTTTATCGGAGGAAGAGGACACACCTTCCTTATACAGTAGAGCTGATTCTCGGTACATTGTTAAACCCCAGTTTTCCATAGCACCTGCACTGAAGTCAGGCAGGGCCATCTGATCTGTGAATATAAGTACATATGGTGTGTTACTGATTACTATAATGGCACTTCCATTTTTACTCTTCTTAACCCATGCGTTTAATCTCACCTAGTTTCTTTAATGGATATTTCAGGTTAAATTTCTTTTCATAGAAGCTCAGAATCTTCCCAGTGATATTCATTGCATAGGTGGCATGTCCAGCAGCCACAGCCTCAGGTCTGGCCCAGATCTTCCAAAACACAGAAAACAGACTAGAAATGGATGTCTAACATAGATCTGTATTTTGCCTGAAATTCCAAATTCAATCTAAATCCAACTGTTATTACCAGAATGTAAATGTCAGTATGTACAGCAGTATGTACAAACAAAATCAATTTTTCTGCAGTTTTGCACTCAATTTATCATGGTTTTCCCCAGTAATTCTTGACTTTAAACTAAATGAACAAATGCTGTAATTATAATAAAAAATAAAAGGAATACTATAAAACAGCAACACACCGATAGTTCCTTGTCATCGTGTTTATCACTTTCACTCAAAAATGTATTTACTGTGAAAGCCAAGAGATATGTTGACATGATTGGTGTTGGGGCAAATGTAGTAGCAACCCATTTATCTCCATCCACATATCGTTCATTGTCTGTTGAATACAAAATACACTGTTGAATACAAAATTTTACACTGATGCCATTTATGTGCTTTATGTTAAACTTGTGTTAACTTTTGTAATCTGTGTTTTAATGCAAACTACATCAAGGCGGGTAAGGTAATTAACAATTCAGTTAACGAACAAATTATCAAAGTAAGACTAATCATTTAAACGATGATGTCATCCTGTATTAACTGCCAACACAAACTTTTGATTGTTATCACAAAGCCAGTTCTGTGTCTTACCAGACCTCGCATTGGAAAGGGCTTTGGTCTTAGCTCTGTGGATAATAGTAATATTAAATACTGCTTTCATAGCTGGTTCATCAAAGCAGGGGAATACTTTTCTAGCCTCTGTGGCTTGCATCTGGCTTGCAACGAGAAATCTGTTGGGAAAGGAATTCATACACTCAAATGAAGGAATTTTCACACAGTTCTATGTACAAAAACATAGACAGGACAGCCAAAAAGAATAGTTCCATGTCATATAGGTTATAGGTACAATCATGTGCTATGCTCTGCTTGAAGCATTACAGCTGAGATAACTTCCTTGGAGATAGGTGAAGAAGAAAGCAATATAACTGAGTAAGAACAGGGTTGGGGGCTCCTTCTACAATAAACACAGTAACATAAATACTGCTGTGGCCAAGAAATGGCTTTGGGTAATCTGATATTTGGAAGGGAATGTGTGAGTTTCTGTGTTCTGTTCCCTCTTTGCACACGCACATGCACATACACACGCTCTCGCACACACACACACACACACACACACACACACACACACACACACACAAAACTGCATAATTTCAGCATCATGAGTAACATATTATAAAGAAATGCTAGAAGCCAAAATGTATCCACATAGTAATGTGGAGCTTAAATTAAAAAAAAAACAAAACATTTATTTCTGGTTAACATTTATGGGTTTCTCAACTCTAGTCCTAGGGACTCACAGCAATACACAGCTTCAGGGTTTCCTTGCTGCCGACATATATGATCAAACCATTACCTAATTATTAAGCCATTTATGAGCTGGGTCAGGTGTGCTGGAAGTACAGAATACTTAAAACTATGTAGAGCAGTGTGTCCACATAGTACTGGACTGAGAAACCTCTAATTTAGGCAATAAGACTACAAACATTTTTCATATACAGGCAATTTAAATATTACAAAATGCTTACCTTTTCTCTTCTTCACCATCACTTATCTCTGTGTACTGGCTTGTATAAAGGCCAGTCAAATCATCAAGGAGTTCCCCTTTGAACTTAGTGAAAAGATCATAATAGCCCCCATTTCCTACTAACTGTTTCTTTAACAGAATCTCAAAGAAATGAGAGTCGTTGTGCAAAGTGTATCTCTCTACTTTTATGATTTCCTTTGTGTTAGAATGGGTCACTATAACTTCGTCTATAGATAGATCCAGGGCATGAAGAAAGATAGTCCATGTGTCTTTCACACATTTAAACCTGACTGTTGAGTTCCCTTCAAAAATATAAACTTGCTCGGTTGCATTGGGCAGTTCCACATAGAGATATGGTTGAAGGTTGACTTCGTAGCTCTCTGGAATCAAATTGTCAGGAAGTCGCAGAGTTGGTGGGAGTCCTGTTGGAATCGGTGTAGTAGGAACGGGTCTTGGTGGACGCACTGGTGGGTTTTTTTCTATCTGCATCTGATACAGGGTGATCATAACAATGATGCCACCAAGCGCAGAAAGTGTCAGAACCCCTGTGGCAATAGCCAGGGATTTAGAGATGTACACTCCTTTAGCCATGTCTGTCCCATGTGAGAAACTCCAACAAGTGAATCCAAGCTAAATGAGGAACCCACAGTCTTTAATTAGACTATGAACCTTTCCATAAATTGAGGAAATGTACACAACTGACGGCATAACGGCACCACCTTCATTCAGATTACACATTAACTAGCATAGAAAATCAAATAAACAAGTACTTTGCATCTGATTGTCAAGATTTTTTCTCCACCTCTGCCCACCTCAGACCAGTCCAGGACAAGGAGGAAGAAGGAAGTTTTGCTCTGCAAACATAATCAAAGTACTAAAACATGCTGACATTAAAAAAGAGCTGTATGATTTTGAGTCTCCTTCTTTGAGTATAAGTACTAACCTATTAAACAAATGACGTTTCCACGGGTTGCCATTCGATTCCATCCTGTTCCCCTCTAGATTAAGTTCAAGTCTAAATTATGAGCCATTCCACTGTTTCAGATCTCACTGGCAGCAAAGCTACGTATTCTTTGTAAGTTTTACTAACACTGGTCTTCCACCACTGCCGACCTAATACACATGCACAAGTCAAATTGGTAGCATGTGTTTCTGTGAAAAGAGTACAAGGGGAGGAGATCGTAGCTCTTTTTCCCCTCCCTGGATTACACATTCTTAACTGCATAAGAGAAAAGCAAAGAAAAAAGTAGAAATACAAGCGGTGGCACCTATAAATTAAACACATGCTGTCGTATGTATTTGTGTAATAAGTAATTGCCATTAAAATGAACTCGATGTGGCACTCAAAACTATATAAAAAAAATAATAATAAATGATTTTTTAAAAATAGAAAATATATTAATAATATGAAGGTCACCACCCAAAATCTCTAGGGACATCATAATGTTGTTAAAACAAAGACCTATGAGTTGTGCTAGAACCATTACATGAAACAATTTATGCCTTTATGGTTCATGAACAAAGTTTAACTTGGCATTGTACTTGGTTCAGTGACAAAATGTTTCCTGGTCCATTCTTGTAATAACTTTTTTTAAATTCTAGAAAATGGGTAAATGCAAAATGAGACTTCAAATGTCTCCTTATTATGTATGTGAGTGAAAACCTATCAAGTTAAAAATAAAAAAAATCTAATTAGAAGATCTAATTAATTCTAATTTCTGTCCAGAAACATGTCATGTAAATAAAAATCTGAGTAAAATACCGAGCAGCCATTTCTCTAAAACTATTTTTCAAGAACGACAATATGATTACATTTACCAGTTAGGATAACAGTATGGATAGAATGTTTCATTTAACTTTCTCAAAATATACAGGATTCTAGCTGCTCAACAATCCTGGGTTTTCTTTGTTGTATTTTTCATATCATGATGCGCCAAATGTTTTCAATTGGTGAATGGTCTGGACTGCAGGCAGGCCAGTTCAGCACCTGGACTCTTCTACTACGAAGCCATGCTGTTGTAATTGATGCAGTATGTGGTTTAGCATAGTCTTGCTGAAATATGCAAGGCCTTTCCTGAAAAAGACATTGTCTGGATGGAAGCATATGTTGATATAAAACCTGTATATACCTTTCAGCATTGATGGTGCCTTTCCAGATGTGCAAGCTGCCCATTCTATAGGCTCTAATGCACCACCATACCATCGGAAACACAGGCTTTTGAACTGAGCGCTGATAACAAGCCGGATGGTCCCTCTCCTCTTTACTCCTCTTTAGTTCAGAGGATGCAGTGTCCATGGTTTCCAAAAAGAATTTCAAATTTCGATTTGTCCGACCGCAGAACAGTTTTCCACTTTGCCTCAGTCCATTTTAAATGAGCTTTGGCCCAGAGAAGACAGCAGTGTTTCTGGATCATGTTCACATATGGCTTCTTCTTTGCTTGATAGAGCTTTAATCAGCATTTGTGGATGGCATGGTGAACTGTGTTTACAGACAATGAGTTCTGGAGGTGTTTCTGAGCCCATGCAGTGGTTTCCATTACAGAATCATGCCTGTTTTTAATGCAGTGCCGCCTGAGGGCCCAAAGATCACAGGCATGCAATATTGATTTTCACCCTTGTCTCTTGCGCACAGATATTTCTCTGGATTCTCTGAATCTTTTGACGATATTATGTACTGTAGATGATGAGATATTCAGGGCTTCACAATTTTACATTGAGGAACATTATTATGAAATTGTTCCACAAATTGTAGATGCAGTTTTTCACAAATTGGTGAACCTCTGCCCATCTTTACTTCTGAAAGACTCTGCCTCTCTAAGATACTCTTTTTACACCCAATCATGTTACTGACCTGTTGCCAATTAACCTCTAGCTGTTTCTTTTTAGTAACACTTACTTTTCCAGCCTTTTGTTGCCCCTGTTCCAACTTTTTGTAGTCGTGTTGCTGCCATCAAATTCAAAATTACCTTTTTTTTCTTCTTAAAATCATATATTTCCTCAGTTTAAAGATTTGACATGTTTTCTATGTTCTATTGTGAAAAACATATAGGTTTATGAGATTTGCAAATCATTGCATTCTGTTTTTTTTATGTTACACAGCATCCCAACTTTTTTGTAATTGGGGTTGTTACAATCACCTGGCCGTTCACGTGGTGTTAAAGAAAACATATTTCATCAGATCAGGCCACCTTCTTCCATTGCTCTATGGCAGGGGTTCCCAAACTTTTCCAAGGCAAGGCACCCCAAATGGCATTAGCATTTGACCGAGGCTCCCCTTTTGCAAGATGTCTTTAAAACACATTAAAAATTCAGACTGAATATATCCCCCCTTTTTTTTTTTTATTAATAATTAAATCTTACATCTTTACACTACATTAGGAATTGATTGTGTGTGTGTGTGTGTGTGTGTGTGGGGGGGGGGGTTATCTGAAAAAAAATTCATGTAAAAAAAATCATGTATTTATTTATTTTTCACACCAAATTGTTGAGGCCCCCGGGTGCCCCCACTTTGAAAACCACTGCTCTATGGTCCAGATCTGATGCTCACATGCCCATTATAGGCACTTTTGGCAGTGGAGAGGGGTTAGCATGGGCACTCTGACTACAGCTACGCAGCCCAATATGCAGCAAGCTGCAATGCACTGTGCGTTCTGACACCTTTCTATAATAGCCAGCATTAACTTCTTCAGAAATTTGTGCCACAGTAGCTCTTCTGTGGGATTGGAACAGACGGGCTAGCCTTTGCTCCCCACGAGTATCAATGACCCATGACCCTGTCCCCGGTTTACCGGTTGTCCTTCCTTGGACCACTTTTGGTAGGTACCAACCACTGCATACCGGGAACACCCCCACAAGACCTGCCATTTTGAAGATGCTCTAACCTTCACAATTTGTCCTTTTCCAAGTCACTCAGATCCTTACACTTGCCCGTTTTTCCTGTTTCCAACACATCAACTTCGAGAACTGACTGTTCACTTGCTGACTAATATATCCTACCCCTTGACAAGTGCCACTGGAAAGAGATAAAATCAATGTTAATCACATCACCTGTCAGTGGTTTTAATATTATTGCTGATCAGTGTATATATAAACATCACCTGGTCTTTTACCAAACCTCATCTGTCCAGTTTCAGTGAGCCTGCACTCAGTGCAGCCTCAGATCCTTGTCCTTGGCTGAAAGGAGTGAAATCCAATGTAGGTGATCCCATCTGCCTCAAGGGTCCATGTGTTGTGTGTTCTGAGATGCTTTTCTGTTCATCCCCGTTGTTGTTATAGTGATTATTTGAGTTACCAAAGCCTTCCAGTCAGATCACACCATTCTGGCCATTCTTCTCTGAGCTCTCTCATTATTAGTGTTTCACCCACAGAACTGCTGCTCACTGGATGTTTTTCTTCTTTTTTTGCACCATTCTGTGTAAACTCTATAGATTGTTTGGAAATGAAAATATCAAGAGATCAGCAGTGTCTGAAATGGTCAAACCAGCTTACACACAGACACACACACAGGCTGTCAAAAATTATTATTCAGATGTACATATGTAATATCGACAATTAGCAACTGTTTTTGAAGCATTTGAGGAGATCTGTCCCCTATTTTTACTGAGGAAATGCCCCAATAAATTTATCTATTTTTTTTATGAGTGCTGGTTGCCAGGGTCTTTGTATAGTTTACATAGGAAGGATATACTCTATGATCAGTAGCCATAAATTGATTAAGCAATGATCACTGAGTGCACATATGCTCAATATAGACTCCAAAATTAGGTCTGAAAGTACAGCTGATAGTTAATAAACAAGCATTACCACTGATGTGTGATTTGGAGCTAACCAAAATAAGTGAGAACTGGGTCGAAAAAGCCAAGAATAAGCAAAGAAAATCATGGATACATTGTTGTGTTTGGAGAGGATATTCACAATGAGAAAGTGCTTTTAAAATTGTTGCAGTTAGAATGGTGTTTGTAGCATCCTGAAAAAACAAAGAGAGTGGGTCAGTGAAGAACAAAAAGACTCCAGGACAGCATTTTGTTCCGAAAGAGCAGGTTTGTTGTAATTTGCTCCACAGCTTGAAGTAGAGAGGAGACATGAGCAGAGGCATTAGCTGGACTGTTAATCATCAGGGGCTAAGCCCAGATTCTTGTCCATGAAAAACTTTTTAAAAACATGCTTCTAAATAGACTGTTTCTATGCATTTTTTTTCTTGCATGTCAGGGCTAATGTTAAAATTGGACAAAAGGTTGTATTTATCATAAAACTTGCCTCGGATGTTATTAGTGTTTACAGGACTATCAGACCGATAAAATATAAAACCTTTTGGCTATCTAACACAAGACTAGGCTAGTTTGGCGTCACTAGCCAAGGGGAGGCACAACTAAGCTATCAGTGTATGGGTTCAGCTGCTACAGAGCTATGCAAAGTATATCATCTGTCCTTATGCTCTGCTCATATCATATTCACGTCACTTGGAACTCGTATAGACATTTACACATCTTGTTGTCCTGCTCAGCATCAGAGGATGTTAGTGTTTCAATATTAACCCCTTTACTTTTCATTTTTTTTTATTGGTGTATATCCATTTTCCCGTCACACTGACTGACTGCGTGAGCAAGCGTTTGGCAGGAATAAGCTGCCAGCCAATAAGACACGAGTATTTCCACATATTTTCCTGTAAATCCTGTCTGATTGGTCTTGTCTCCGTTCACTGAAGATAAAATACAACACTCCGTGCAGTGAAGATACAAAATCACAACAGTGTCGTCTTCTTTGACTGACGTTCAGTGGTGTATTGACAAACTGCTCCAAGTGGAGAATTATTCAGAGATCAAGAAAAAATCTTCGGGGCTGAAGCCCCAAACGCCCAGGCCAGCTTAGGCCCCTGGACATGAGTATGGAGTGCATCTTAAAATCTACCAACCAACAAAGATTGAGAGAGGCTGGGATGTTTGGTCGCAAGTCAAGAAGGAAGCTGTGGCTTACAGCTGCACACAAACAGGCTGAACAAGATTTTGCCAGAGAACAATAAGTGGCCGAATGTGATCAAGAAAGTGAATTTTAATAATGAATCCAGGTTTCTTCTCCATTGAAGTGATGAGTCTATGTGAGGAGGACACTGGGAGAAGAGTTATGGGGAGTGAGGGTGGAATTATGGTCTTGGGATGAATCACTGCTGAATTGGATTTTTGACAAAAGTGGAAAATTATACTGACTTACTGATAAACTCCCTGATCCTTATTGCCCAGCTTTACCAACGCCTAGTGACAAGTTGCAAGATGCCTTATGGTACATCAAATGAGGGAGTAGTTTGAGTAGGAAGTTTAAATAAAATGGCCAGCACAGTCACCTAATTTAAATCATATTAGGAATATGTGAGATTACATTAAGAAATTTGTAGAGAGCTAACTCTAACCTCTATGGGTAGTCTGTAAACAGCAGTGCAGAGTGCATGAGAAGCAATTCTTTTTAGATTGTTTTAAAAATTATTTCTGAAAGTATGTAAAGACCGGTTACAGTAAGACCACAGAACACTGACTAGCCACTACTATTCTTTCAGGATGGATTTTTGGAAACTTTTTCCGAATTTCAGAATTTCCAGTATAAATGAAAACTATGTTTGACACAGTAACATTATAATACCTGATGCAGTATTTAGAAGACACATAGAAAGAAACTATATGGACAGTCAAACCAGTAAACTTTATTCTGGAAGTCGTTAGCAATTCAATATTCACTGCTTTAATTTGCCTTTAAGCATAAAAAAATCAGTGCAAGTTGCAAACTAATAAATTATGGTAACAAGCACAGAGAAAAATGCTGATGGTAGTACAAAACCTGAAGCTAAGAGGACCTCTATGGATAAGTATGAAGCACTACACATACATGACTGGATCTCTCTATGCATAAACATTTGATGTACGGGAAAGCAACTATCTGGGAGGAAACTACATAAATGCAATATATGAAAAACTTTTCACATTAGTTGGTCGTTTAGATCTTTGGACATTTTGCAAGTCTGTGCACCACCATTCGTCATAAAATCAATTAATTACAGGTTTACTACATTACATTTTGCATTAAATTTTGAGAAAAGGAATGATTTAATAAAACTCTGTAAACTGTAATGTCAGTGTGAGCATACTGGTCAGTCTGGTGCAAGATAAATCCCATATATATATATATTTTTAAAAAGATTAAGACTAATATCTTATTAAAGCATTGTTTAAAAATAAATGTTTAACTAGATTCTGGCATGTTAGCTTTATCCTATTAGTGGCCTGGTGCATCGTCAACCACAAGGGTTATCCTATAGGAAACATTTTGAAGGGAATTTTAAAATAGAAATAAAATTTTTAAAAAGTCAGTAAAACTATTGTTTGCAAATCTTGGAAATATTTAGGCCTGGTTTATTAACAAATATCCATTCTTCATTCTGCAATACCTCTGTATTGAGACACTGAGAGCAGTGTACAAACCAAGATCTAGAACACACATTGCTTTCCACCCCTCCTGTTAGGATTTTATCTCCTTTTCTACATTTGAGTACGGCAATTTCATTCACTAGATAAAACTGAACTCTATAGCTAGTCCTCAAATAGCTATCATATTTTTTTATTGACCAGAGATATTTGGTCTGAAATTTCAACACAAATGCCCTCACAATTGTGCTTTATATTATCTCTTTCAATTTTAGGGTGGCTTATTGTGTTTTGAATCATTATATATGTTTAATAAATGGTGACAGGTGTTTGTCAGTTTCACAAATGATTCTCATCCTCCTTGCTCCTTACAGGTCTGTGCCCTTATTTTTGACAGTTTGTTTACCAGATCCAATTATCCAGATGCTGCAGACAGTAACAAGACTGTTGGAGAATAGAAGTAAGCTCGTCGTAAGTCTGCTCTTTCCAGTTCGGAAGTAGTCGTTCATTGTTGAGCACCTGTAGCCTGGGCGTCCCATCTCGCAAGACCTGATACAGGCAAGGCCACCTGCTCTGGATTCGGATCCTGGTTCGGCGGTCCAGAGTAATCCCCCGTACAATCTTTTTAGCCCGCAACTCTCTCAGTGCAGGCAGTTTGAGGCTAGAGAAGACCAGACCTCGGCTGAGGGAAACATCAAGGAACTCCAGGGACAATGATTCAAGAATGTATGAAATGCCCAAATTCCGAAGTGGCACTAGAACATTGAGAGTAAGGGACTTGAGGTTAGGTAGTGATTTCGTCAGTGCTTGCAAGGTGCTTGGGCTCACCCCTTTAAAGACCCAGAAGTACTTAAGTTCCAAAATGCGCAAGTGTTGAAATTGAGCTATTAAAGCTACTGACTTGTCAGACCAATCAAAGTGCAGCCGCATCTTGGTGATTCGTGGGCAGCTCTGGGCTACTTTGGCTAAAAGGATCTGGAAATTATTAACTTGGTCCATTTTACTGATGACATCTTGGTGTGAGTTAGAACCAGAGTGGACTCTGAGGTCCAACGGCTCCAGCAGAGTGAATGTCCAGTTCAAGTCTAAATGACTGAGATCCCTACAGTGGACATTCTCCAATAGATGAGAGAGGAGTTCGCCCCATTTATTGCACTGGTCCCCCAAATCAAAGCTTGCTTTGAGAGTAAGCAGACTAGCCCCGCGAGATATGAGATGGTGAGTATAATGGTGAACCCATGACTTCCAGCGCTCAAACTCTCTGTTGGACACAAGTAATCCCTCCTGTCCGAGACGGAACACTCCACGGCGAGAATAGTCTGCAACTCTCCACAGTTTCCCAGAGCGCACCAGGCAGCTCCAGCTTGAGCACACAAGCGCTGAGTTACACTTGTCCACCTCACTCAGGAATGAAAGCACATGGAGCTGACACTCCACTGGCAGTAGGTTGAAGGGGAAGTAATCATCATCACCTTTTGGCCGCCGTCTTGCGCTAACAGGAATGAGGGGTCTCTTCCTTGGAGGCATTATCATTGACAGGAAACTTTTATAGCCACCATACCTCTGTTGCACTCTTTCACTGAGCCATTTTCAACTGTCTGCTCCTAAGACAGAAGAGATGGCACATTTCCAGGTCACATTCCCAATACATACGTGTACAAATGCACAAGAAATTTGCTGAACTCAGTCTTTAATTTAAAAAACAACAATATTTTTTAAGTATGACTGACTGCTAGGCGCAAAAGTAGCTAGCATATAAACACATCAACACTTGCTAACTATCTGTCTGGTTATTCTCGAAACATTACATTACATTACGCACTGAAGGCAACTATCAAGACGACTTGGTAAACGTCGTGACAATGACAACGAAATTAACACGTAATGTGTGAAACCAGCATGTTGAATAACTAGCTATGAAGAGAACAAACCAAGGATAGCTAACTCAGCAGCGAAGCCTTCGTTGCGAGAGCTAAGCCATCTAAATAACTCATACACCTTTAACATGACGTGCTCATCGTAGGCAAGGTCATAAAACATAAACACTCCATTAAAATTATTCTACCAGCCTAACTTACTTTTAATGAAGCCTTTAAGTATTAGAAATGGACCAGACTAAAGACACTAAACTAGCGGCTACCTGTCTATGTGTGTGTGTGTGTGTGTGTGTGAGGGGTTCCTGTTGCTGTTGCGAGTCTGATTGCGTCATCAGCGTGATGCGGAGATCCGCCATAAAGTGTGGTTTGTTTATTGCGTTTTATTGGTTTTCGATATTAATGGAAGAGTAGTAAAAAGGTAAACTTATTAACCTATAACCGATATGCCATATTTACATATTCAAATAACTGACTTCAAATCCATGTCTTACAGTCAGTTAATGCTGGGGAAAGTCGTAATTCCCAGTTTCGGATTGGGAAAGAACGTCGACCTCCGATAGGGAATTACGAAGCAGGAAGTGAAATAACAGCCTGCATTAAAGAAAAATGAAGTCAAATCTTGAAATAGGAATTTTGATTTGTATTTAATCTTGTGCTGAATTCCAGCGGATAAATTTCACCACCCACTTAATGTCTATTAAAAATTATTAATATATCATGGCAATAAAAAACAAAAGCAAAACATGAACACATGCTGCAGTGTTAGAAATAAACTGTAGTGTTACTCTCCAAATAAAAATGACATATTTTACTCTTTATTCTTTTTATCCTTTAGTACCTGATAATTCAAAGTCAGAATTTATGTTTATAAGACCTTGCAGAATATAGATTTGTCATGAATAATACATTCCACATATTTATAAGGCATAATATATACATAAAGATGCACTGCTGTACCAAATAGTTAGTTAGTTTATGTACAGATGTTTACAATTGAATCATTTTCAAGCTTGATTCAGGTTAATTGGGACAGTCTTAAAATATAATAAAGAGAGATGAAATGTGAAGGGATATAATGGATACATGAGACATCTCACAGCTATGGTTAATGGTGTCTGTGTGTTTTTTTTTTTTTTATTAAAGTAGAATGGGAAATGCATTGCATTTGTATAATTTTAGAGCTTGATGGTGATGTAAATAATTTTCTGTGCTATATGTATAACACTGTTATGTGTGGAGTTTGCTAGATGGCATGTGACAATACAGCAAAAACAGAAACAATCACTAGGGGTAAATACTTTCTGGAGGCACTGTATATATTTCTCTTTTTGTCATGTCTTTGTCAAATTCAAGTATATTAGTGTACAACCCCAATTCCAAAATAGTTGGGAAAGTATGAAAAATGAAAAAAAAAGTGAACATTCAACTCAACCTGTACTATGCTAAAAATAAATTATTAACACATTATTTAAATAGTCGAGTGTTTACCACTCTGTAACATCACCTTTTCTTTTAATAACCAGCATTTGGGCACTGAAGACACCACTTGGTTAAGTTTAGCAAGAGGAATTTTCCCCCATTCATCCATTATGCATTTCTTCAGCTGTGCAACTGTACAGGGCCTTCGTTGCCTTATTTTGTGCTTCATAATGCACCACACATTCTCAATCCAAGACAGGTCAGGACTGCAGGCAGGCCATGCTAGCACCCGCACTCTCTGCTTACGAAACCATGCGCTTGTAATCTGAGCAGAATGTGGTTTAGCGTTGTCCTGCTCTGGATGGCAGCAGATGTTGCTCCAAAATGTGTCCATATCTTTCTGCATTAATGGTGCCCTCACAGATGTGCAAGTTACCCATGCCCTGGACAGTGTTGATGTATGGCTTCTGCTTTGCATAGAAAAGCCTTAACTTGCATCTGTGGATGCAGCTGCAAATTGTGTTGGCTGACAAAGTTTTACCAAAGTATTCTCGAGCCCATGTCAGGATATCCATTACAGATTCATGACGATTTTTAAGACAGTGACGTCTGAGGGATCAGAAGTGGTTTTCGGCCTTGCCCTTTACGCACCGAGATTTGACCGGATTCCTTGAATCTTTTAATTATATTGTGCACTGTAGAAGGTGAAAGGCCCAAAATCCTACCGGTCTGTCTTTGGGGAATGTTGTTCTCAAAGTGTTGGATCATTCGCTGATGCATCTGTTGGCAGATTGGTGAGCCTTGACCCATCCTTGCTCTTGAAGGACTATGCCTTTTTTGGAGGCTCCTTATATACTATTATTAGATAATTGCTTCACCTGTTTCACATCACCTTCTTATTTCAACTTGTCACATCGCTATTAGTCCTAAATTGCACCTGTCCCAACATTTTGGAACATGTTGCATGCATCATTTTCAAAATAAATATTTATCTTCAAAAAACTATGCTTGTTGTTGATTAGGTAAAACATCAAATACCTTGTCTTTATACGTTTTTTGTTTAAATACAAGTCAAAGTACATTTACAAATCACACCTCTTTGTTTTTATTAGCATTTTCCCTACTCTCCCAACCTTTTTGGAATAGGGGTTGTATTACAGTGGGACTTTTTCTGCTCTTTTCAAAGTATCTCTGTACACTAATACAATTTAATCAGTTATTTTGATGTCCTCTAAATTTTTTAATTAAAAAAACTGTTTAATTGATAAGTATTTACCCCCCAGAGTCAATACATCAATTACAGCTTTGAGCTGTCTCAGATATGTCTCTATGAGCCTTGCAGATTTTGATTTTGCATTTTCTTCCATTCCTCAGTGCAAGTTTTCTCTTATGTACATCACTTTACACGTTCTGTGTTTTTTTAAACAAGTAATGTGAAATAAATGGCACATTACTAGTCTGTAAAATAGGTGCTTTATACCACAGTGGTGTTCAATTCTTAAATCTAATTGGTCATGAGGTGTTAATTTTCTATTAAAGCAGTTCTGACAGTAGTGCCAGCTGTACTTCAGATCACAGGTTTATATTAATGCGCTTGTACTAATATGTTATCAGTTTCTATAGTAACAACTCATTTAAAGGCACGTATCAAGTATGGTGGATGCACTACATAATTTAAGGCTAGTACAATGTGTACGAAAAGTATTCAGACCCCTTCACTTTTTGCACACTTTATTGTATTATAGATTTTATTTAATGGAGTGAATGTACTTTTTTGGCCTCTAATCGACACACATTAATGACAAAGTGAAACCATGTCTTAGAAATTTTTTGGAAATTTATTACAAATCAAAAACTGAAAGCTACACACCTGTGTGTATAACGTTCTACAGTACACAGTGCATGTCAGACTAAAATCCAAGCCATGAAGTCCAAGGAACTCCCTGTACACAATCAAATTGAGTTGAGACACAGATCTAATGACAGTTTGCTAGAAGGCATGTGACAATGCAGAAAAATGAGAAACAATATGTGGGGGTGAATACTTTCTGTAGGCACTGTATGTATTTCTCTTTTTGCTGTAACACCAAATTTAAGTATATTACAATGGGACTTTTTCTGATCCTTTTGAAGTGACTCTTTACCAAAATAAGATTAAATCAGTTATTTAGATAGCCTCTGTATTACTAAAAAATGTTCAAATCTAAAAACTAATATTGATAAGTATTCACTCCCCAGAATCAATAAATCAATTACAGCTTTGAGTTGTCTCATGTATGTCTCTATGAGCTTCGTGTTTTGATTTTGGCATTTTCACCCATTCTTGAGACAAAAATGAGACACAAAAAATTAGGTTTTGGGCTGAATTCCAAACCTTACTGTTCATCAACTGGCTAACACTATTCCTATGGTGAAACAGGGTGGGGCAAGCATCATACTGAGGGGGTGTCTCTCAGCAGCTGAGACAGGGAGACTGGTTAGAATTGAGAGAAGAAAGAATGCAGCCAAATACAGAGAGGCCCTTGAACAAAACCTGCTCCAGTTGCATGCAACTGCACACTGGGGCAAGGTTCATCTTTCAGTATGAAAATGACCAGAAGCAAACAGTTAATTCAAGGCTGGAGTGGCTTCAAGACAAGTGTCTTGAGTGGCCCAGCCAAATCCCAGACTTGAAACCCATTGAACATCTGTGGACAGACCTAAAGATGTCAGTTCACAGACACTCCTCATTCAGTCTGACTAAGCATGAGAGGACCTGCTAGGAAGAATGGGGAAAAACTGCCAACATTTTTGTGTTGTCATTATAGGATATTGAGTGTAGATTGATGGCCAAAAAAGTCTATTTTACTCCATTTCAAATTAAAAATATAACAAAATAAAATACAATACAAAAATACATATAAAAAATGTGCAAAAACAGAAGGAGTCTGATTAGTTTCCAAACTGTAATAGGCCTAAACTTGTCATTGATATGGTGCAACTTTCTATAATGCAACGTTTTTTAACATGTATGGAAGACAGTGGAGTTCGGGCAATCCAGTCTCTCTAAAATATGACAAGCTGTTTTTTTTTTTTTGTCTTATTAACTTCAAGAGAATGTGTTACGTAGCCACCCGTCTAGGGTTGGGGAGCCAGTAATAAAGTAAAGAAAAAATGAAAAAAATGAATGATAGAAAAAGATTACCTCGGAGAGAGAGAACCAGGATGTCCAACCTCCTGTCCCAGAAGCAGCACCATAGACACCACTCTAAAGAAAATAATGTTTAATTTGATAGTTGCAGAAGATGTCAATCACAACTATCACAAAACAAAATAACCTATGAAAAATCATGGAAAAACTGACTAAACCATAAGAAAAACATGCAAAAGAAGGAAAATAAATTACAAGAACCCTTCCCTCTCTCTCTGTCTAACATTAAACCAGGATAAAAGTCAGAGGAGTACCAACAAAAATGGCCTCCTCCCCCTACATTCCTCAAAGAAGAAAGAAATAGAAATATTGATCAAACACTTCTGCTACAGCACAAACTCCTGAGCTCATTCACTCAGAAACAAAACAAAGAAAATATGTGAGGTGAAGGAACAAATGTTTATAGCTGCTAGAAGGTAATCGATAACAGGAATTAACTTGTTACTGCATTAGAAGACACGTCGGGGCCTGTTGTTTTTGGAAGATAATCAACTTTACGTCGCGCCACATCACAATACGCCATCGTTGATAATTATCCTATAACCTGTCGTGTTTGTTTCTTTACTTTAATTTATATGTTAAACGTACTCATTAGGAACATCCATCAACATGACTGTGAGAGAATATAAAATACTGCTATTGCCCCCATAGCGCTGTTACTGTAGCTACAATAGAAAGGGCACTCTTTGTAAATAGCGGAGTTGAAGAGGGAACTTGGGCAGCGCTAGGAGGGAGAGGATGTTGTTGCTATGCACGCCGGCGAGCTGCGCACTCACACGAGTGGACATTTAAAGGGAAATAACAACGCGCTCTTTGTACACATCCAAGTTTTCGCAGGATTTTATAGTATTTACTGTGTGCTTCTGTGAAATGCCCTTTGGACTCTGTGGATTTAATAATTGCGAGCATCAGATTAGACGACAGGAACAATAGGGTTTGGGTCTATTTTTTTCGGAGGAGGTTATATGTCCTATCTTTCCACTATAACCAAACCCTGTCGCCATCTTGAATTTTAATGTAAATTATCTTGCAGTTTTTGGTTGCTATATGGAATATTTTGTAAGACATTCCGCTCGTCTCGGGCGCTTGTGACGGGCATGTCTTAACATAGGAAAAAGAATAAAGTGAGTATTAAAGCACAGACTCGCTCTCATTTTCGAAAACATTCTTTAATGAACACTTTCCAGGTACGCTTTAGCCAACTGGGTAGGTAGCATGTGAGCTATCAGCTATGTTTGGCTAGCTAACTAGCTAGCAAGCAATGTTGCACTTAGCGGCTGAGTTAGCTAGTAGCTTAGCACTTAGCAATTTGTAGGCCCGGATTCTGCTGCTCTCTTAACTATTTGGCTATCATTCGACAAAGCGTTGCAAAAGAGACATATAGCATCATTTTCCACAGGTCTGGTTAGCGAGTGTTATTGTAATGGTAGCTAGTGCTATCATTATGATTTTAGTATCTTTTTGCTACCTAGCTAGCGAGCTAAATGCCAACTGGATAAAGTATCAGTTGCCCAATGGTTACTTATTTAGAAACACTAACTAGCAGTTAGCTAACACCCCGCTTTATGTACACCTTTCAGGCTAGAGGGAGATTATAGGAACGTCGCGTTACCTACCCTAGCCCTGATAGCGAACTAGTTAAAACTAGCTGTTTTAATGCTAAACGGAGCTTATCGTGCTAGCAAATACACGCTAGCGTTCTCTTTTATTTAATAGAGGAGTAATCCACGCAGTTGATTGCTTGTTATTGCTTTGGCTTTGCAAGATTTGTTGATTCGGGTCCACCGCCCTTTTGCGTTGTTTGGCTGGTTAAATGGACCGCAGCATTAGCCTGTTAGCTTGGTCGCTTAATGTAGGTAGTGGATACAGAAACAGGTATTTCAGTCACGACGCGTTATTTCTGAAAATTGTAGAAAAGTGTATCAAACGTCATCGGCGATCACGGAGTTTTTCCTCAAAGCGGAAATGTTTTTGGAAACCTTACGTTGTTTTAAGCATGTGGTTTCAATTTTCTCAGCAGCCGATGGGCGGCAGTCTTCACTTATTAATAGTTATTAAGCAACTGGCCAGTTTATCAACTGTTAACACTGTACCGATGGGTTGTAACCTACCTGTCAGATTGGCTGTTCTTTAAAAGTACATTAAGCTTTTTTAAAAAGCATAAATAAACATTGCAGAGATAAAGACCCTATTTAGTCTTGAAATGGTTGTACCAAACTACACGTGTCTCAGACTACGTTTACATGGACAGCAGTAATCTAATTATTGACCTTATTCTGAGTAAGACAATATTGTGATTAAGGTGTTTACATGAGTCGCTTTTAGGCTATTCCTTTCATGTTCCTGTTTTACATGTTATAGAACGTAGATCGATTAATGGCGCACGTCATTACGTCCACAAGCCACGCCGTCCGACGTTCCCTCCAGAATTTCACATATCAACATACAGTTCGTCTTTGTTATGTTACCGTATACAGTTTTGGGTGTTTCATTTTTAATTTAACGAAAGCTTCAAATGCAGGTAATTATTTGTCATGCTATACGTGCAAA
The DNA here is from genome assembly GCF_023375685.1 of Ictalurus furcatus. Lineage (NCBI taxonomy): Eukaryota > Metazoa > Chordata > Actinopteri > Siluriformes > Ictaluridae > Ictalurus > Ictalurus furcatus. The sequence goes on from NC_071258.1 coordinate 14,298,704, forward strand.
TAGACGACTGCTTGAAGCTGTGGGCTGCATCCAAAACTGCGTACTTACCTACTATATAGTAGCTGAAATACCTACTATGTAGTTGCTGAGATAAATGTATCTCGCCTACTATATAGTAGGCAAGTACGTGCATTCGGACGCAGCCGTGCTCTCTCGTTTACCGTCAAAAGGTTGAGCACTGCCGTGTGTGTACGTGTCCTGTCACAAAATGTGGTGAAAACTCCCACACGACGTTAATAGTGTGATTAAGGTGTGTACATGTCTATAATACATGCTGATAATGCGACTAAAACAGGAATACTCCACTTGTCTTAATACGATTTGTGTTTACTTCGAGTATGACTTTAGTCGGATTAAAGTCATCAATAATCGCTGTTTACATGCTAATTTCTTAATCAGACTTTTGTCTAAATCGGGTTAATATTGGAATATTGTCCATGTAAACGTACTGATAGTCATCTAAATCCAATCAGACTCAACTCATCTGTGAATCAACACAATGCTTATCATTTTGTTTACTGTGCTATTTCACACACTGGCTGTTTTATCTTGTCATGTATTCTTGTTATTTATTGCTATTTACTGTAAATTACTCATACTAATTTTTTAACAGGTGCAAGCAGGATTGGGAATTACGCCCTACAGCATATATTCTAATTGCCCTACAAGCGGGTAATAAAACCGCTCCTCCCATGTTGCCCATGATTTCTCATAAATACACATAAGCTAAATGAGCCTTCACCAGAAAACCTGCTGGTATGAAGTAGATGGGAGAATCCAAGAACATGGTGCTGAATGGAAGGAGACATGGCAGTAGGTTCTCCAGCAATCAGCCCGTTGGGAAGACCAGGCTGCAGAATGGCCAGAGGGCCCACCTGCGCCAGAGCAAAAGCTCCCCTAGTGGCAGGAGATGCAGCCGGCGTAAGTGCTATAGTACAGTCCAAAAAAAGAAAAGGAATGCCTAAACTATTCGTTATACTGCAGGTTCATAGTAACTGTTTTCAGCTATTATCAAAGTATGCTTTGTTGTTTGTTAGGTGTCATTGGTGTAGCCCCAGAGCCAGAGAGGCGCCATGTGCCCTCATCAGGGATGACTGCTAAGGAGCTGTGTGAATATGACGACCTGTCCACCAGCCTGATTCTGGACTCTTACTTGGGTTTTCAGACTCACAAAATGAATATGAGGTTTGTATTTCTTAAATTTACTTTTGGCACACAGAGCTGTCATATCACTCATAACTGCTGGCTAGCCTTCAGATAACACAGTCAGTACATGTGCATAACTTTTATTATAATTCACCTTCTTAGGTTTCGCCCAATCAAGGGTCGGCAGTCGGAGCTTAGAGAAGTGATTGAAAATTTAAAGAAGAATGACAACCTGGAAAAAGCATTCCAGGCTTTGACCTCTGCAGACTGGAGAAGACATCACTTTCTTAATAAGACAAAGGCCCAGGAGAAGCTGTTCAAAGCACATGTAAATATTTTACAATAAGTAAATAATACAAATGTGGGCACAATAATGCTAGGGATATACTTGACATACTTGACATAAAGGTGCTTCTGCAGTTTCAGCAGCTACATGAGTGGCATTGTACACATGGTTGCCACATCCAGCAGGATTACTTGTTTAGCAATATCATGCACACTTTTTTTGACTGTGCAGCAGCACAGAGATGTTAGACATGTTGTCATTAGCAGCATCTCTGAGCAAAACTACAAGTTCACCAGTCTAAATTTTATTTACTAATCTTAATCCAGAAGTTTGGTACCGAAAACAGACCTGCGAGGTTTGAACTGTAAAAGAGAACTCAGCTCAGTTAATACTGATGAGCTGTTTAGAATAGTATGGTGGTACTACGCTACACCAGTGGATCGTGTTCATTTTTTGGATATGAAAAATTGATATGCCAGATGAACATATACATGTGAGAGCCACCTTGCCTACTCATACTTTAGCAAGTATAAACCTGGCCTATACTTTCTCAGAGCTGGTCATAAAATTAAACAGCACAATTTTTTCTGTGCAGGTCTTTGTTTACTTGCGTATGTTTGCAGCAGACAGTGGGTTTGAGATTCTTCCATGCAATCGCTATTCCTCTGAGCAAAATGGAGCCAAAATTGTAGCAACAAAAATTTGGTAAGCTGGATGGCATCTGATCATTCAGGCTGTCTTTATATTGCAAAATTCTAGCAAGTGTTCCTCATTTTTGTTCTTGTACTTAAGGAAAAGGAACGATGAAATTGAACACCTTGTGGGTTGCATTGCTGAGCTGTCTGCTAATGAAGAGAAGATGTTGTTACGCCATGGAGAGAATGACTTCAGTGTCATGTACTCTACGCGTAAGAACTGTGCTCAGCTTTGGCTGGGACCTGCTGCTTTTATTAATCATGGTATGTATCCTGCATTTTCTGTGCCTCAGAAACGAATGAATATACCATTTAATGGTATATTTTTAACATACCTACTTGAAGAGTACCAAGTCTAAGTTGTATTTGAACTTATGACATATTCATATATCAAATTCTATTTTTTGGTCCTGAACAATATTCCTTTTTATTAGTCTCTGATAGTCAGCCATCTGATGACATCAGTGTGTGCCTCTAACTAGTTGACCAGGGGTCTTCAGTCTTCTTCAGAAAAGGCCAGTGTGGCTGCAAGCTTTTGTTACAGACAAATTGGATGCACACTTGATAGTTGGTTGGAGACCAAGATGAACTGATTAAATGAGTAAAATTATGCATGGCTCCTGTTTGGTTGGAATGAAATCCTGCAGCCACACCATTCGTTTATGGATAAGATTGAAGACCCCTGCTTTAGACCCTTGTTACAAATTGAACCATTGACTACATATAGGTGCAGTTCACAGTTTCACCCAAATGAGCATTCGTATCAGTTCCCCACTGGATGTTCCGGCACAGCTCAGATTGATTAAAGTTCGCATTCAGCAGGTAGTTTGCATAGGTAGATCATGTTAGCTACCCAGGGTTAGAGAATAGCTATTCTCTCTGAATCAGTACATTCTGAAGAACACGTTCAAATTGTCAGGTGTGGTAGGAGCAATTGGAGGCACACACTGATGACATCACACGGAAGTGATTGATTAAATGGAATGTTGTTTCGTTCCATTTCCTACTTGAATAAATTACATTCAGCTAAGTTATATAAAACTTCAGCGCAAGAAATTAACTCTCAGTGCAGGGCTATTGGCAAAATGAATTTTGCTTTAGTAGGCAAGAAGGCAATAAGGAAGGGCCAGTGGAGAATCAGCAGAAGGAGCAAATGCAGCAGCAAAGAGAGGAGATAGAGGAGGAAGAGGAGAGAAAGAAGACCAGGTAATTGCAAGGGCAGAAGCTAAAAAGGATTAAATAGATAATATGAAATGCACAGACAGGAATTTTAAGCTTCAATACTATATTTGCTCCACTGCCTCTAGCACACCTGGCACAGTTCCTTGTGAAATGACTCCTGGATCACATGGCTTAGTGTTGAAACAGGGAAAAGAACTGAATCCTAAATAACTTCATGAATTGAGAGCTAGAAAAAATCTTGACTGTAACATGATATGGACATGCAAGTTCATTTAGTACTGGGTAGGTGTACCGAATAATTTGGCATATAAAGCCACTTTTCCACTCCATGGTACGGCTCAACATGTCTCGGGTCGCTTTATTTTTCTGAGCTTGTTTTTCCACTGCAGTTTAGTGCCACCTGAACATTGGTGCCATCTTCCACTCACCTTCATGCAGGAATAATGTTGTATTATCGAAGTCCTGTACAAATATGGCCTGTATTCCAAATGCCTTTCCTGTTCACCCAACATGGACCATATTAAGGGCCCAAAAAGTGAGCCAAGTCGAGCCATGCAGTAGAAAAGTGGCTTATGGTGCACTATATACAGTACTGTTTAAAGAATTTGATCCCTTTGATTTTCTGTTTGTGCCATACAGAATGGTTTCAGGTGATAAATGGAACAGCATAGCATTTTTCCAATAAATGTTTTTTTTATTTAAGAAACAAAGTTTCCCAACACCCATATCACACGTGAAAGCATACGTTTGCTACTAGAGGGCAAACGTATGCTAGAGGGCAGGGCCAGTTCTCATGCATGTCATGCCATGCATGGTTGTTTCACTTTCAGCATTCCAACTCAGATTCCCTTAAAAAGGGTGAAAACATGGTGATGTGCAATCCAGAAAGCACAGTTTTACCCTGTAGGTGTCCTTTGCAGTAAGCGTCAAGTAGGGCTGGGCTGTATGGCAACATAATGTCAATATTGTTATAAATTTTGTTACAATACATGTTCTTTTTTTTTTTTTTTTAATCAAATTTTAATTAATTTTAATTTTCTCATTTTTTCCAGTGTTGTTTATTATTTTATAAATAAAATATTATTTTATTTTTATTTAAGTACAAAAAAAGAAATATGTAATAACATCATGAAATAGTTATATTTTCATAAAAAATAGTATTATTGTTTATTGTTATTATTATTATTATTAATATTTTTTAAAATATAAATACAGCACTACTGTTTTGCCCTACAGTTTGTGAGCAAACCAATATGCATGACAGGTAATACTAATGTAAATGAGCTTTCCTGAGTATGAATGTGGTGAATCGATGAAAAACAAAGATAAAATAAAACCGTTGTCAGAAGCTTTAAAAGTGTGGCTACTCAGGTTTACCGTGTGTAGTATTATGTTTTGTAATATTACACAAGGTATGAAGCAGGGATGTAACTTGGCCTAGGCATTGGAGGCTGTAGCCCTGAAGTTTTTTTTCTTTAGCCCCGAATAATTTTCCACTAGGTTTGTCGGTTTGTCACTAGGTAACTGAACATCAGTAAAAGAAGACGGCGGTGTTGTAATTTTGTATCTTCACTGAATGGAGGCGAATCAGACAGGGTTTACAGGAAAATACGTGGAAATACTCATGATTTATTGGCTGACAGTCTCTCAGTTCTGACAAATGCTAGCTCACAGCGTGAGGGGGAAAATGGATATGCGTGTTTTTTTTGTTGTTGTTGCTGTTGTTTTTTGTTGTTGTTGTTTTACCAGTAAAGGGGGTGAGACTGAAACACTAACATCCTCTGATGCTGAGCAGGAAAACAAGGTGTTTAAAAGTCTATACGAGTTCAAGTTTACGTGAACATGATACGAGCAGAGCATAAGAAAAGATAATGTACTTTGCATGGTACTGTAGCAACTAAACCCATACAATGATAGCTTAGTTGTGCCTCTCCTTGGCTAGTGACACCAAACTAGCCTAGTTAGAAAAGTTTTGTATTTTACTGGTCTGATAGACCTATAAGCAGTGATAATACCCGAGGAAAGTTTTATGATAAATCTAACTTTTTCTGATCATGTTATACATTGACAGCTAAGTTACCTCAGCATACATAAAACAAAACTTAGGCTACTGGCTGAGCTGGAAAAATGCATGGAAACAGTTCATTTAGAAGTATTTTTTTTTAAAAAAACAATTTTTTTGATTGAGAAGAATCTGGGCTCAGCCCCAAATGTTTATCAGTCCAGCTAACATCCCTGGTATGAATCCATTTATTCTCAACCATTAATAGCCACTAGATAAATAACATCACATTTAGCCACAATATATTTGATTTGACAACAACATTGATTTTTATACATATTACCTGGTCACAATCCCTCAAATACTCTTTATTCCTGCATTTCAGTATACATGTACACCAGCCAGCCTAACTTCCATCACTACTGCAAAAAAAACCATCACTAAGTGGAATAAAGTTAGCTATCAAGTAAATTAAAACACATTTTGTCTTCTCTGTTACAGATTGCCGGCCAAATTGCAAGGTTAGTATAAATTGATAATGAGCATCGATGGGTCATTGCTTCTGTTGAATATTTATTTACTGCATGGAAAAAAAAACGAATAGAGCTTATGGAAAGGTTTGTTACAGTTTGTATCCACAGGTCGAGACACTGCATGTGTCAAGGTTCTGCGGGACATTGAACCAGGGGAAGAGATCTCATGTTACTATGGAGATGGCTTCTTTGGAGAAAACAACGAATTCTGTGAATGCTATACTTGCGAAAGGTATTGTATCCCTTCTGCATGGCAACTGAATATTCTGAATTCATTTTGTAACAAAGAATTAAATTGTTTTCCTAGCAGAAACCTTAGGTTGTATGCAAAGTAAATGCCTATGACCTTGATGCATCTTTTATCTGATTTCAGGCGTGGCACGGGTGCGTTTAAGTCAAAAGCAGGACTGCCTGTCGAGGTTGCAGTGATCAATAGCAAGTACGGCCTGAGGGAGACTGACAAGAGGCTCAACAGACTGAAGAAGCTGGAAGAGGGCAGCAAGAAATCAGACAGCCAGTCTGTTGCCTCTGAAGCAGAGTCTCAGGAACCACCTAGTGGACATACATGTAAGAGAATGATAAGACTGGCCTTTAATGACTTTAATGTGTGTGGGTATTCTTTTGTTTGTTTGGAGAAAGTGTATAAATTTTTCATGTTTATGTTCCCATTAGCATTACGGAAGAGGATGTCGCAACCCTGTCTCAAAGCACACTGCAAAGGCAGAGCTGTGACAAGGCAAACTCGGCCAAGCACTCCTACCTCTACCTCACCCCCTAAACGAAGTCAAACAGCCAACTCAAGTTTACCAAAGAGACTTAAGTCAAAGCCTGCACAGCCTTTGTCTAAAGGAAGGAGACGGCGTCAAGCAGCAGTTCTGAAAGCGCCAACCAGAGCAAGTGTAGGGAGCTTGAACCTCAAGCAGCCTTGCAAAAGAGAGGCGGACAGTCGAGTCCCTCAGTTCTCTGGCTGCAGGGGTGGCATTAAGCCTGCTGCAGATCATGAAAACAATCAGAACTCCCCAAAGGGTGCTTCAGCCTGCAAGGGCAGTGTGTCTTGCCCATACAGAACTCGCAGGTCCAGCAGGACCTCTCTCGGTGCTCATGAGCGTGATGGAGGCAAGCGTGGCTCAAAGCCAAGCAGCACAAACAAGGTTGTTGGTAGCACGGCCCTCAAAATGGAGCCTGATGGTTTTGTTCCCACAATGCCTGGCCATCAGATGAACATCCCCAGCCTTGAGGCCAGCTGTCCCAAGAAAGGGACATGCCCAAGACGGAGGAGGACGATAAAACAGGAGGAAACGGGCACCTACATCGACGATCTTCTTCAGGACGGGGTGCCTGACCTGCGACATGCAGCACATACTGCTGACATGGCAGAGTGTGCCAAGGTGCCACTTGCCCTGCCAGAACGGCATTATGAGGGCTTGGCGGAGAGTTCCAAGGTGTCACGGCGCATGAAGGGGGGCAAGAAAAAGCGGCGCATCACACGCTATGACGCACAATTAATCTTGGAGAATAACACAGGCATCCCAAAGCTGACACTGCGGCGGCGGCATGACAGCAGCAGCAAGAAGAAAGAGCATCGAGATGCCAAGGCTGTGCGACGCTCATCGAAGATCAGCATCAAGTTCAGCAAAGAGCGGGAAAATGAGCATGCTGGCCTGTATGTGGCCAAGCTGAACAATGGTTTTGGTCATGGACCTCACGGGAGCTCCACCAAGCTGAAGATCCAGCTAAAGCGTGAGGAGGATGTGACTTTCACAGGTTTAGTCAAGAGGGAAGAGGGTGAAGTTCTGGAGAGAGAGGTGGGAGTTCAGATGGGTCGGAACATCAAGGAGGACTCGCTGACTTCAGAAGATGAGGAGGAGGACTACTTTGACAATGAGGATGACTTCATCCCTCTTCCACCAGCGAAACGTCTGCGGCTCATTGTGGGCAAAGATTCCATAGATATTGACATCTCCTCAAGAAGGAGAGAGGACCAGTCACTCAGACTCAATGCCTAAGCTATGTAAATAACCCTCAGTCCTACCAATTATGTGTTCATTTTGAATGACTTAATTTGAATGTGGAGTAAGAATGGCAAATGTACAGTGAAATCAACATGAGATATCTTTCTATACATTTTAATGGTGGCACTTCTTTATTGTTTATTCTTCATGAATATAAATATTGTAGAAAGTGTACAGATGTGTATGAATTCTATTTGTCAATTTAATGTGCAGATGTTAGTCGGTGTTTTGTCCAGGTTTGCAGTTTTATTCCATTAGAGGGATAGTTCAATCAACACTAAAAAGCTAACAGGGTGATGAAAAACCATAGCTGGGGTGGTCCGATCTTCAATCATTATTGGGCATTTTAGCATGTTTTGGTGGAACTATTCCTTTCACATCTCAATCTGGTGAGAGAAAGAAGGGCTGGAATCTGTTCATCTTTTTTCACAAACATGATGCATGTGTTCACCTCTGAAGCTAGCTATCAGTTTTTTAGTTAAACAGCAGTGTGTGGGATCTTGTTTGATTCACTGTGTCTGAAGGGAATATTAAAGAAGTCAAATTGGTAATCTGGTAAAAAAAAAAAAAAAAAAAAAAAGTCAATAAAATCTCCCTACTGAACTTATGTTTGAATATTGGCATCACATTATTGTGTCCATCCAAAGGCCATGGTGCTCACTGTTGTGGCCTGTGATCCATCTGGCATTTTGTGTGACTTGAAATCCCATAGGAAAATGTTTTAAAATTAAAGCCAATAGAAATTGGGCCATGTTAAAAACATCATGTAATCTATTCACAGATTATATCACTAGGATTTGTCAACGAGGTAATTATTTAAAGCATTCAGTCCTTTATTTTGTTTCTCACTGTATGAGTAGGCAGCTGACATTTATCTTGTTTATTTTTTATTATTTGTTCATCTGGTACCCTTAATGCTGTCTGTAAGCTAAGACAGTTTGTCAGACTCTAGTTTTCATAAGGATCACAGCAATCTCCCAAGATGTTTCTCTTTAGAATAGGGACATAACAACAATGTGTGATGTATACATGCACTTTGGGGAGGGAGGGGCTTGCTCACTGTATATTCTGGAACCTGTTTTTATTTAACTCTTTTTGAGTACTTGAAAATATTAAAGTCATTTTTTGAGATGTCTGGCTGCTGCTTCATGTGTCCTAGTTGTCAACATTTGTAGCAATCTGCTTGACCGCTAGATAAAGCATTTTGGTACTTTAACTCGTCTTCTGATGCATAACAGTGAGTTATTTAGTAGTGTACTGTGTAGTTTGCAGCCGTACTGCTGATTTTCCATTCATTTTTGAAAGGGGTCTTTTTATCAGTAATGCTAAATGAATAACACTGACCCCATAACATATACACTCACTGGCCACTTTAAAAAGAATACCTGTACTCCTACTCATTCATGCAATTATCCAATGAGCCAATCATAGTAGCAGTGCAATGCATAAACTCATGCAGATACAGGTCAAGACTTTCAGCTACTATTCACATAAAACCAGGGCTGCTGGAGCAATGGGGGCAAGCTGGCATTTGACTCGGCACTTCAGCGGTAACAGACAGGTCACGACATTTCTCCTAAAGGGGATCTCTTAGGAGTGATAAAGAGTTTAAGGTGCTTTGGCACTCACTGACGCTTAATAATTGTGTGTTGAATCAGCATGTTTCAATATTGTATTCAATAAGTGACATAATGTTTCTGTGTTTAAATATTGTATTCAATAAGTGACATATGCACATATTCTGTACTCTACACACATATTCTGAATTGATTATAGGAACATTCCTCCAATGACATTCTTCAAATAAAGTAAGTAAGACTTGCTTGTTTAGCTTAACAGAGTTACTAACATGACAAACAGCCTATTGTGGAACGTGAACATGTCTTCGATTTTTAAAACTTATTTTAGAATTAGTGCTCTCTAATTTTGAACAAATTATTAGCTGTTATTGGCTCCCTGAGGAGTAAAATTCAAAATGAAGAGTGTGGGGTCAAAAACAAATTACTCTGACGTTCATTAAAAGGTGTTTTGTGCCCTGTTATTGTATTATAATCAGACCCTGGCTCCATATAGTGCTAAAAGCAAAATACATAGTCTATGTTTTTATAAACAAATGACAGATATGATCGCATTACGTTGACCAACATGTGACCAACATGGTTGTTCTTGCCAGACAGGTTAGTTTGTGTATTTCAGAAACTGATGATCTCCTGGGATTGCACGATAGTTTCTAGAGTTTACACAGAATGGTACGAAAACAAAAAATTTCCAGTGTGCAGCTGTGGGCTACAACAGCAGAAAAACACATTAGGTTCCCCTCCTGTCAGGTAAGACCAGGAATCAGAAATTACAGTAAGCGCAGGCTGACTGAGACAGAACAATTAAAGATGAGAGAAAGACCAGGTGATGTTTAATTTACTACAAATACCGTTTCATACATAACTTTGTGACTTTGTTCTCGGAAAGTGTGCACACGCACCAGAATGTGATTCTCACTGCATAAATATGACCTAAAACATCATCAGATTTTCACACAAGACCTAAAAGTAGATAAAGAGAATTCACACATTTGTGAGTGGAAAAAGTATATGAACCTTTGCTTTCAGTATCTGGTGTTACCACCTTTGCAGCAACAACTGCAACTAAATGTTTCTGGTAACTGTTGATCAGTCCTGCACATCGGCTTGAGGGAATTTTAGACCATTCCTCAGTACAGAACAGCTTCAACTCTGGGATGTTGGGTGGGTTTCCTCACATGAACTGCTTGCTTCAGATCCTTCCACAACATTTCTATTGAGTTAAGGTCAGGACTTTGACTTGGCCATTCCAAAACATTAACTTTATTCTTCTGATAAGTTTCAGGCATGACCTCTGTGTCTCAATTCTGAACACAAGTTGTTTTGTGTTCTTGGTATGTGTTGTTTTGAGCATTCCTAATCACCCCGCCTTTCATCCTCACTCACTCTCTCTCTCGGTTCTTCTTCTTCTCCTCTTATTATCTGGTAGACCAGACGTCTTTTAGTTCTTATGTCGCTCGAACATAAGTAATAGATGTTTTGATTTTATCTGTGACTTGTTCCAATTTACATTTATCATTCTTTATCAATATTTCTCTGTGTATATATACTATATTTTCTGTATCATTAAACTAAAAAGCTTTCACTGAACAATGGTGTCAGTGTGACTTCTTCCTGGGCCTAGACAAGAGGAAATCAGCCAGTGCAGGGTCCAAATTCTGGTTCTGTGACAAAGAACATAACAAATTCTTTAACCATTCTTCGGTAGAATGACTTGTGTGCTTAGGGTCGTTGTCTTGATGCATGACCCACTATCTCTTGAGATTCAGTTAATGGCTAGATGTCCTGTCATTTTCCTTTAGAATCCAGATGCAACAAAACAGGCCCAAACCACGTTAATACCACCACCATGTTTCACAGATGGGACAAGTTTCTTATGCTGGAATGCAGTGTTTAACTTTCTCCAAACATAATGCTTCTCATTTAAACCAAAAATTCTATTTTGATCTCATCCATCCACAAAACAGTTTTCTAGTAGCCTTCTTGTTGTTAGCAAACTGCAGACAGGCAGCAATGTTCTTTTTGGAGAGCAGCGGCTTTCTCCTTGCAACCCTGCTATTCCATACCATTGTTTTTCAGTATTCTCCTGATGGTAGACTCATGAACATTAACATTAGTAACATTAGCCAATATGAGAGAGGCCTTTGGTTGCTTAGAAGTTACCCCGGGCTCCTTTGTGACCTCGTGGACTATTACATGTCTTGCTCTTGGAGTGATCTTTGTTGGTTGACCACAACTGGGGAGGGTAACAATGGTCTTGAATTTCTTCCACTTGTACACAATCTATCTGACTGTGGATTGGTGGAGTCCAAACTCTTTAGAGATGGTTTTGTAACCTTTTTCAGCCTGATGAGCATCAACAACTCTTTTTCTGAGGTCCTCAGAAATCTCCTTTGTTTGTGCCCTGATAAACTTCTACAAATGTGTTGTGAAGATCAGACTCTGATAGATCTTTAAATAAAACAGAGAGCTCACTCACACCTTCGATTGAAAACACACGACTCTAATTTCACCTTCAAATTAACTGCGAATCCTAGAGATTCAAATACTTTTGCCACTCACAGATATGTAATATTGGATCATATTCCGTAATAAATAAATGACCAAGTATAATTTTTTTGTCTCATTTGTTTAATTGGGCTCTCTTTGTCTACTTTTAGGATTTGTGTGAAAATCTGATGAAATTTTAGGCCATATTTGTGCAAATATATAGAAAATTCTAAAGCATTTACCAACTTTCAAGCACCACTGCACATACATAACTAGCTTTAGCCCTGATAAAACCAATGTGTCTTTTTCTTATTTTGTTTACATAATACATACATACTTTCATGTATATTTAATCCACCTATTATGTAGCTGCTTCTCGGTAGGTTGGCTACTGCCCAGGTGAAACAAACTGTCTTGAGGCTTCTTTTGATTAGCTATTATTTGTTATTAGAAGAGGTGACATCAGTCTTGGATGCAGGTTCAAATTAGTTATGGTGGTTGGTAGTGTAGCTTCACCATCTTGAAAGAAAATGTTTCACAAACAAACAAACAAAAAAAATTCTTCTTTTTTGCCCATTTTACCTTGTTCTTTTAAACTCAGTGTGATCACTGTTCAGAAAGTAACAGACTGTATATTCCTGGTCTATTTTTAAGGTTCTATGTCCTATGGCACATTTGTCAAACACAAGGCCAAACAGCTTCGTTTCATTTGGCCCGCGTTAAGTTGGAAAACATTATAGTGAAACGGCCAGCAGTAGGTCTACACTACTGCTCAGCATTTTAACCAGCATTTTAACCATTTTATCCAGGATTAACAGGATTCCGTAGCCATTGTACAGTGTGCAAAACAGATCACACACTGCTTAACTAAAACCGATGTGCGACAGCCTTTTAAAAATAAAAATAATAGGGCTAGTTAACATAACTGCCGCGTGCACTCCGTTTTCTACGGCGACTGGCTTGACCGCTATGGATTTTGTGCCAAAAGTTTCAATTAAAACCATAAAATCTACTAGCAAAATATGAATGATCAAAATGAAAAACTTTTTTTTTTTTTTTTTTTTGCAAATGCAAGTTATAAAAATCAAATTAAAAATATTTTTAAAAAAACTTCTGTTTTGATGCTCTCATTTTGCTTTCCTTTTTCCTATTTGCGATGCAGGTGTTTTTTTTGCTTCTGGAATCACTTCTGCTTCTGCAAAATCTTTTTTTGCCTCTGACTGTTGGTAGCCTACATTTTTACATTTTGAACAACTGTTCCAGTAGCCCTTCTCCAACTGTTTACTCAGCTGTGCTCTGAAAGTTAGTCACGCCCATCCGATTAAAGGTGGCGCTGCCTCTGACGTCGGCGAATGAACGGCGCCAATGTGCTGAGCAATGGTTGCATTAAAAAGCTGACAAAAATAATTAGTAGCCACTGAAATTTTTGTAGATGCATTCTCACATATTTCTTTATCATACAAGTGACTTCATTCCACGCAAAGTAGCAGTTTATACAGATAACGTTAGCTAGGCTGAAGTTCGCTTCTTATTCGGATTTTCCGTCGCACCTTAAAAAGGTCCAGATCTTACGAGCTCGCGCCTGTAGATGGCGCCAAAAAGAGCATTAATATCAGTTGTAATGCAACTACAATACAGCGTCCATACAGTGGAGGACTCGACTCCACTCCTTCCGCCATGTCAGAGGACGCTACACCTTTAATATGTGGGCGTGGTTAACTTACAGAGCACCTCCCACTCCAAAATCAGTTGACCAATAGAGATTTAAAGTGAACACCTTCTTCTAAGATCCACCCCTGTTCAAAAAATGTGCCAAAGGTCAGAAACGAACAAACACAAAAGATTTGGCAATTGAGCATACAATCAGCGCATGAGTATGGTATGACAAAAATCTCACAGGTGTGACTGTATTATATAACTATGTAGTAGTTATGTAACTATTATATAACTACTGAACTATAGCAACGCATACAGTGTGCTGAGAAACAGGTTAATCTACTTCACTGAGGTGGCATTCTACTTTGGTGAGCACATGTAGCCTACATTACATTTAGGTAATAGGTTATAGTCCTCCACCCAGTGCTCGTCATCGTTGCCATGACCCGAAAACAAATGCAAACTATGAAACACTAAAAACAATAAATAATGTCATGAATGGTAGTTTTTATTCTAAGAACCAGTGCATTCACCTTTAAAACAAACCAACTCCGCTGTTGCACAAGGTAGCAAAGATATGTGTTTTCTATCTTGTATATCTGTATTTTCTTATTTGTATTTTCCGTTCCACCTTAAAAGATCCAGTACTTCGCAATAAAAATGACTTATACAATTCAGTGAACGTTGTGCATAATCGAATTTGCTTATTTCGTATGCTGTTTCAAAAACATGATCATTGCATATAAAAATAAGTTTAATGTATTGTATAAATGCTCAATATAAAAAGTACTGTAGGAATTTTGAATAATGGCCTTGTGAACTTGGCACTGACTACTGAACACAGGCAAATTGCACTTTCTGCCGCACTATATGCCATTATATGCTCATTTTCAAAACGTCTGAGGAGTATGACAATTGCTTATGAAAATATCTGATATACTATCAAAACACACAATATGAAGACATTTTACTGTAGGAAGTTTTAATAATAGCTCTGTGAACTTGGCATTTGAGACTATCAAATACAGGCAAATTCCTATGCCTCCTATTCCTATCTCATCATTTTCAAAATGTCTGAAAAATTGAACAATTGCACATGAAAATTGGTGTAATGTACTATCAAAAGGTTCAATATAAAGAAATTTTACTGTAGTAATTTTTAATAATAGATCCTATCAAACAAAATCAAATTGCACGTTCAGCCCTGTGATGCCAAGAAGCTTAAGGGCCTTGTACAGAGTCCAGCCTGCACAGTCACTGTAGCCAACTCTCTTGCCCTGACAAAAGCAATGTGCATGTTGTTGCTTGCTGTGAGTGATCCCTGTGCCGATGACATCTACTATTACTGTTAGCACCTGATCATGGTGCAAGTAATGCATTTGATGCACCTCATCATGGTGGCACGCCTTTCCCAGGGCAATTGGGCAACCATATGCTCCAGGGTTCCTCTTCTCTTACACAGTGAGCATGCTGAGGTTTCCGCTATACTAAAGGTGAAGAGGTTGGATGGGCTGGGGAGGACATCATAAACCAAATGGTTCAAAAACTTCCTTCAAAATGGCTCAGCCTTTCAGAGCTCTGTCCACAAGATTTTACAGTCCATCGCTTACTCCCATCTGGTCTACACGGCCTACTACCATATCCCTACATATTAGCTTGGTTGATGGCCTTCTGTGCCCTACACTTCCTCCCAGTTCTCACCTCAATGCCTGCCGAGAAGACTCTGGTGTCAGTGGAATCTCTTAACAGAAACACCTCTCTTGCCTCGGTAACCATGAACTCCCCTGACAGACAGATTTATACGATACATAAATACAAAAATAGTTTTTGAAACAGCATACGAAATAAGCAATATATTTTTTCTCTTTTCTGTACTGAACTGTATAAGTAATTTTTTTGGGCTTCATGGCGACATCTACATCCGTGAAACCGTATATCCTGGATCTTTTAAGGTGGAACGGAAAATGCGAATAAGAAACTGGCGAATAAGAAGCCAACTTCAATGATATGGTGGCACTACTGGTATACCCAGGTACTTTGTTATCAAACCTAAATATTGTGATACTTATTGCGTATTGTGAAAAATCACACGTCAAGTCATGTGATACCGCTCACACAATGAATGACAACTTTATGTGCAGCTGGCAGTGTTATGTAAATTTCAGGTAACATCACCAAAAGTGTTGTATGGTTTCGAATACAGAGTTTTAGTTTTTGGGTTTGATTTGTTATGTTTCTTTTTAAAAATAATTTAAACATTCAAATATGCGTTTTAACTTTTTCGCTCATTAGGTTGTCGAAAGCCCTGCAGCTTGGGTGTGGGGGGTTGACATGCTCTAATCGTCCAATCAGAGAAGCGCATGAGCAGACTCTGACCACGCCAGCTCCGCCCAGTTTCCTTTAACGAAACTCACGCGACGATACAGCGACGTACACACAGCTATTCTTCTGCACGTAGACGGAACGTGACCAGACCATCTTAACCACAGCAGACTAGCTCGGTGATTTTGTTAGTTTCAGAACCGTTTTGGTTCCCCTAATCGTCACACGAATTAATATCTTGTATCAAATAAATTCGGTATTATCTACATTAAAGAAAGATGAAGACTAAGTTCATCAACGGGGTGTCCTCATCCCCTTCCATGTCCCTGGGTTTATTGGTGACCGAGAACGAGCTTCAGGTCCAGCCTGATACCGAGCCCGACTGCAAAGCTTTTCGAGCAGATGAGCCCGACCATGAGACCAAGCACAAGGCGTATCTGTGGTGCAAAGAATTTCTTCACGGAGCCTGGAAGTATATTGAGGAGGAGGATTTTCAGATAACTGCAATCAGGTAGGCTGCTGTGTGCGCATTTCTCGGGTGATAGTTTTCATTAACACACCCCTAGGCAAGTTGGATATTATTCTTAAAAGTCTTGGGTCAGCAACATACATGATCGGCTTTAACTGCAACTAGTTCAAATGCACACTACTGAAAAAAAAAGAAAAAAGAAAAAAGAAAAAAAAGGGGGGGGGGGCGGGGGGGTTCCCCCACACACACACATACATACATAAATTTTCACCCTTTTCTATGGCAGAGGGGGTCTCAGCAACAAGCTATTCCTCTGCGCATTACCCGAGGACCAGCAGAGCAATGGGGACGAACCAAGGAACGTGCTGCTTCGCCTGTATGGAGCCATACTGCAGGTGTGTTTCCCACTCCATGATTCAATTCTGCATGGCATGATTAATCTTTGTGCACAACCCAGACATACTTTTACATTGAGAACATGTCCACACCCTTAGGGAGCTAGCAACTACAAAAGAAAAAACTCTATACAGGTCTGTACACTGACAAAATGATTGGATAAATGGAGGATAGTGCAAAATGAATCAACATTGATAGACAATTCATTTTGTTCATTCACCCTCCACTCCCCATTACTCCTTTCAGTGTCTGTTAATAATTAATAGGTAAGCTGATATGTGTCTGTTGGTATGTAGGTTATATCCCATTGACTACATCTCAGCCTAGAGCAGTTTCTCAGCCCTGTATGACATTTTGTTGTTTTCCCCACTCCGACACACCCAAAGTAACCCGTCATCAGCTCACTAAAAAGTTATTCATGAGGTGTAAAATGGGTGTTTGTAGAGTAGAGAGAACAGTATAACATGTAGTGCAAGGCTGTTTACATGGTATCATCTTACCTCTGTTTTACATATTTGAATTCAAATTTTTATTGAAATTATCCCACCCAAGTATTCAAACTTTATACTAGATGCTAAATTATGTTTGTATTTCTCAAATGAGAAAGGGAAGTGTGTACATGTTTTATACTGTATGTATGTGTAAGAGAGAAAGTGTGTATGAGAGCTTGTCATCTGCATGTTGGTGTTTGAATGTGGAATGCCGTATTTTGTTGGGTGATGTACCTCCATGCCTGTACCTGCGTGTCTTCTTTGCCGTAGGCTTGCCCAAGGAGCGTGCCTTGAGCACTCTTGTTTCCAGGTGATCCACCATACCAGCCACGGTACAGTATTAGATCCCAGAAGCTAAAGCACTGTCAGCCAAGTTCTCGCCATTATGTCAGATGCTTAAACCTTTTGATGTTTGACCCTTTTATGTGTTGCTCTGTCAGAAATATTCTCTATGTTTGTCTGCTTCCTATAAACAAATTCTCAAAATGTGTTGTTAAAACATTTACAAAACCAACAAGGAGGGCATTTTAGTGGTTAGACAGCTTTTCCAGTACTATATAGAGACACCTTAAGACCACTGATAGTACCAAAGCAAAAAACATAGACGGTTCTATATATAGAAGTGATTACTTTAAACCTGGCAGGTGCTAGCTAGTCTAAAATACAGGCCTTTAAGATTTTTCTATCAGAATGGTGAAATTGGATTTAAGCATGGTCATTGTTTCATAGGGATTAATACAAAATGATCTAACTTATCTCTAATCATATTTAAATTGAACTTTGAAAGAATATATCTCCACAAAGTTGTCTGAGGCAAAAGAAACACTTTAT
This sequence comes from Ictalurus furcatus, assembly GCF_023375685.1. NCBI lineage: Eukaryota > Metazoa > Chordata > Actinopteri > Siluriformes > Ictaluridae > Ictalurus > Ictalurus furcatus. The sequence continues at coordinate 14,316,792 of NC_071258.1, forward strand.
TTTTATTGATGGTACTTTCAGTGGAAGAGGTAGTTTGTTACACCATGGTTACCAAACACCTTAGAAAGAAACATTTATACTTTCTAAAAAAGTAGCTCTTGGATTTAAGTTCTTAAAAGCATTTAAACAGTTTAAAAATCAGTCAGCTTGAACATTGTTTTGATAATTGGAGTTATAAACCTGCTTAATAATTTCTTGATTCTCAGAGGACTGATTTAGCCATGAAACAAACAAAACCTTGGGTCACCATCTGAGAGACTCATGCTTCTCAAACCAGCCATAAATTCCTTTTGAGTACCTGGAATTTCTGAACTCTCTGTACGCTTGCATGACTATTAAAAAAAAGCATTATTGGTTTTGTTGAAAATGCTACTTTCCTATGGTAGTATATGATATGGTAGAATGTATTGAATTACAATTGTTGTTGCTTTTTTATTGGAGAGAAATTTTTCATTGTCTGTTGCAACCTCCTTGTCAAGATGAAATGGCTGTCGAATAAAGGAAAAACAACAACAGTTGGTGCTCAAGGTTAGCTTTTTGCTTTTTCTCTTATTGTTAGATGTCCTGTAATAAAGGAGACTCTGGACAGTCAAACACAGAAAATCATTTTCAGGTAAGTAACATCTAACATTGCTTTTTTGGAAATTGGGTTTTTATGTGATATTTGCCTATATCATGATAATGGCCCTTAAAATCTAAGCATCTTTTAGGGTCACATTATGTCCCTCCTCATAAGACCAACATGCCTGTCATTCACCCATAAGTAAATATTCTGTGGTGGTGTTGTGCGATTCAAAACTTGTTTTCATCAACAATACATGACAACAATGTCATTACTGTGTTTCACTTTACATTTTGATAAATTACAAAACCCCCTTTGCTATATTGATGAAATTCCCTTTACTATATTGATGAAATTCCCTTTACTATTGTGATCATCTGTCTACATTTTCAGAACAAGACTTGATTTGTTGTGTTTTGATTAGCCTTTTACCTTAAAGGTTATGTTTCTCCGTAAACATTCTCTGGACTGTAGTGATTCAGTTCATGTTAGTCATTTATAACTGTGGAGGAGTGACACCGAATTGAATCAACTGAACGGAATAGACCAACAATCTATAACATATCTCATTTTAGTTTGTCCTTACTTTGAGATGAGATAAATAGGCATTGGGGATCTAAATATGCAAAACCCTACACCTGTCCTTGATACTCCTGATACACACTTGATACTGGCAGAGCCAGCAAAGGCACATTACTTGGATCCTATTAGAAGCTAATGTCACTTTATCCCTTGCGGTCTGACATCAGGTAGCTTACACGTCAGTTCAATTTGCAACTCTTATATTTGCATGAAGTCTATGTTTCCAAAGTCTCTCATGTTTCTTGCGCCCCACTCAAAAGGCATAAGAATAACCCTTAGTTACATTCATGACCCCATGCTAAATTGTTACTGCTTACTGCATGTTGTGGTCCACTTTCAGCTCAACAAATCGTTTTTCTGCATGGGTAATTCAGTTATGGCTTGTTTTCTACGGTGCATGGAGCAATGGAAAATCCCCCAAGCTGCTGCCTTGACCTGAAGACACATGACTGCTTAGTCATAGAGAGTGACAAAGGGAGGGGGGGGAGAGAGGGAGAGAGATATTCATCACACTGCATTCAAACTCTATATTGGAGGGGTACTTTCACTGCAAATGAAAACAGCTAATCAAGATAGCAAGATAGCATACTGTGTAGTCTATAGTATACATATGGAAGTCTAGAATTAAAAAAAGTTTTAGGCTCTTCTAGATCATGTATTATGTTTGTCATTATGTGTGTGTTCATCATTTATAGTGAGAAACTAAAAAAAAGCTCACATGTGCTATGATTAGGTATTATTACATAATACTTAATAAATGTTCTCTATAATTATAGATCATTAGTCAACTATAAATTTTAGTTCTGCATTAATGATGATTAGATGTAGACTGTAATAATGATGGACATAAAGATGCAAATGTTCAAAATGTCGATTTCACTGTAAAGAGCTCAATCCACACTCAGTCACAAAAAGGGCAAATGAAAAAAATAAAAATAATTAAATGCTTATAAGTAACAAAACTAAAGTTTATGGCAATTGTTTGTACATGACTTTTGGGTGGTGTGTGGAATTTATAGGCCATGATGACTGTATAATAAATTCTGGTTAGTGTTGTAGGATGAGGTTGTATCAGGTGTTGTGATTGTTAGTGCAGCAAATTGGGGCCATTTGTAAATGTGTGTTTCACGGCTTGGGCAATCAAACTTCCTGAACTTTGTATTATAAGGTTCCATGTGGATGAAGATAAAAGTCCATATAAAACCTAATAATGCTTGACTCAACATTTGAATCATTCTAACAACAAGATAAATATAGTCTTGTAGATAACAGTCCTGCTATGTATACTATATGGTAATTATTATATCATTACCTGACTTGACTAGACTGGAGTGTCAATCTGCAGACATTAGAGGAAACAGGCACACTGTTGATGGTGACTCCACGGTTAATCATTCATTTATTTCTCCTTAATATTAAGCCATTCAAGTGAAAGTTAGTTTTACAAAGTGGCCCTACATCTGAGGAAGTGCAGTTTCCATCTATGCTGGACTTCTGTCTTGTCCAGGTTTTCTTGTTTTGCATAGTTTAACAGGATAGGATGTGTGAAAATTTTGGCTATGCGAAGCTGTACCATGGCAGATGGGACCAGGGGGAGAGGATAATGATATTTAACTGTGATTTCGTTGAGATCTCTCTAATCAATGCATGGTCGGTGTCCGCCACCTTTCTTGTGTGCAAAAGTGAAGCCAGCAGCGTCAGGAGCGGTTGAGGGGCAGATGTACCCTTGTTGAAGCACTTCCTCAATATACTCCTCCATAGCGTTGTGCTTGGCCATGGAGAGTGGTTAGATGTGTTTGTGAGGTGTGGCCTGGTGCCGACATAAAGTAAAAATCTTGCAGTATAGAAACAGGTGGCTGTTTTTAAATGCCTTTTACATAACTTTATTTTATTCTAAAATAGTCTCTAATATTCTAATATTCTAATATTAATATTCTAAAGTTGTCTCTCTTCAAAGCAACCTAAAAAAAATATCCTTTTCAGAAGTCCTGCAACAACAACAAAAACATTTTAGATAATACAGGCTGTTGGTTGAATGGAAGTTTTCCTTCAACAGCATGTGACTCTCACAGTGCAGAAATCGATAATTTTTTTGGGGAAGAAAGCTGCCCTTTATCACATGGGAGTCATACAGTGCATTTTTTCTAGCCACACACCAAGTACTTCAGCATATTTGCCATTCAAATCATTGAACTTTTTAGGCTCTATTGAAATAAACCTGATGTCATGATTAGTTAAGCGGCATAATTAAAGACCAGAGGGATTTGGCAAGCCAAGCTTTTCTTCTCACAATCATCTCCATTGTTTCTTAGAGCTGTTACTTTTTCACTGAAGTAATCTCACTTCAGTACAGTAATTCACATGTGATCATCAGTTCTACTTGAAAAAGCTACCATTTTATTGAAATAATTGAGGAATGATTTAATTTCACTTCAGACATAAATGTTAAATTAAGAGTACATTAATAGTGCATCCAGATATTTAGATTCTTTTTTCATTCTCATATAACATGCTTCAATCAGTGTATTTATTAAGCACAAACCTTAGCATCTTATTTATGTAATAATTGTCCTCATGATCATCTCAGCCCCTGTTTAAATGGGTTTTACTAACCCTTATTTCTGTGGACGACCTTTATTAACTTCAACTTAATAAACACCCCCGATTCTGTTATACATCATCTAATGTCATGTATTTTATCTTTGATTTTGAAGATGATGAATGCTGCATTTGTTAAATAATGTGTGTATGTTTGCATTTATTCAGGGAGCTGAAGCTATGGTCTTGGAAAGTGTGATGTTTGCCATACTGGCAGAGAGGCAGCTTGGGCCTAAGCTCTATGGTATCTTTCCCCAGGGGAGACTGGAACAGTATGTGCCGGTGAGTCTTGCAGTATGGCGTTTCATTGTTCAGGGATTGCTGGTATTTGTGTAGGCGTGTGTGTGAGCCTGCATGACTGGTTCCTGACTCATAATGATGAGGTGTTTTGCTCATATTTGTTAGGGAATCAAAGTGGACAGTGCCAACATTTTTAGTTTGTGTATGTGAGTGTGTGTGGGTCGGCCTATTCATATGCACTGATGGGTGATTAATTTTAAAGGGAATGTAGATTCAATAACAACGAAATACACTACATGTTGTCCAAATACCATTTCCAAACAATTCTCAAATCATACTTATTTGTCTGCACAGAGCCGCAAGCTTACCACAGAAGAACTGGGAAATCCAAGTTTATCTGCTGAGATTGCAGAGAAAATCGCTAAGTTCCACAAGATGAGGATGCCTTTTAACAAAGAGCCAAAATGGCTGTTTGGCACCATGGAAAAGTGAGTGACACTAGAACTGTGTTTTCAATACCTTCAGCAGTTTCTCATATTGTGATGTCCCATTTTACAATGTCTCCTCTGGAAGCTAGCAGTAGGTAAATAATAGATTAACCATTACCCTTGTGTGTTACTTCTCTCTGGTCAATGAGGTAAGCTTTTTTTATGAATAAAACCTGTAATGGTAAAAGCCAAACACTGCAACACTGTCATTAAAGATGAATTTACTCTGATAACCTGACTGAGGACAAATTGCTTCTGTCAGGGCTGTAAAAGAGAGTAAAAGGCTGGGTGATTCAGTCAGGGTTATAAAACAGACGCCTGCTGGAGTGATATTTGGACTGACTGATGGCTTGATAAATAGTCTATGTAAAAGGGCAATTTTAAAGTATATTGAAAAAGGTTTGTGCAACGAGTGCCAAATTTTCCAGTCAGAGGTTTCCAATTCAATGCTTTTGCCCAAAGCCAATCAATTTTTGTAATCATGTTAACGTCAAACCCAGCTGTAACAATTTATGGAGATTTATAGAACATGGATTATTTGGCTCAAATGTCTTTGTAGGTGTCTGCTGGGTGAAACAGAACACAAAGTGTGAACAGGTGGGAATCCTCAAGTATTTGAAAACCTGTGTAACTGGTTCAGACATCCCAACATGCAAAATCTCATGCACACAGCCACCCAACATACATGAACAGGAATGCTATTTATTTAACAACATATTCAAAATATTTAGACACACTATTTACACACGCTAGTGCAAATAGCTTTTCTGGTATATGCAGAAAATGTGACATTAAAATATGTACTTACACTGTTTTGTATTATATTATGTTATTGTATTATTCAACTCATGGATTCATTTTTTAATTCAATAACTACGCATATTTACAGGGAGTTTGGCCTCATTACCTAGACAGCAATACAGTAGCTCCTTATAGCAGCTAGTTAAAATGCTAGCTGTTCTAATGGATGAATGACACCTATTCAACTCACCTGAACATGTATTTACAGTCATTTAACCGACCATGGGCAATTGAGAAATCACTGCTGCAAACAGTGCAGCGAGCTACACTGTCGTTTTTTACCCCTATTATGCGTGGGTACACTTTAGTTTAGTCTGGGGTGAAGTGCTGATAGGTTAGTTAGTACAGAGAGAGACCAATCAAGATGCGCGCTGTGTCACTCTCTCACCATGTCTGTCACTCGCTCTCTCGGTTTCTCCAGCGCCCATCTACCATTAGAAATGATCATAGAACTCCCTCTCGCTCTCTCTCACTCTCAAAAAAAAGTTGGGATGTCTGCTGGTTGAATGTTTATGGTCTGACATTTTGGCTCAGAAATCTCCTGTCTCAAGGCCATTAATTGGCTCTTCCCACATTGCAGATACATGAATCAAGTGCAAAGGCTGACCTTCACCAGAGAGATCCTCCACCATAAATTCAACCGTCTTATGAGCTACAACCTGCCTCAAGAGATGGAGAACCTCAGGTAAAGAAATGAATGAAATTTTATTTAAGGGTAACCACTATTGGTTGAGAATACAAGTACTCTAACTGCCTTTGGATTAGCACTAAATCAGTACTGTTGTCTTACATATGGGAAGGTAGATAATTAATTGTGTTTGTAGGTGTCTCCTGGAATCCACCCAGTCTCCTGTTGTTTTCTGCCACAATGATTTACAAGAAGGTAAAATATAATAATATACATATATATTTTTTTACGGCTTATATATATATATATATATATATATATATATATATATATATATATATAAAAGGCTGTGAAAAATTGTCTTTATTGTTTAATCTTTTTATCTTTTAATCACAAAAATACTCTGTTCTCATCGATATCAAACAATTGCAAGCACAACAAAAAGGTTTATCCAAAAAATATCTTTGTTAAATATTAGTGTGTCACAATTATTGGCACTTTGTGCTACCTCCCTTTGCCAAGATAACCTTTTGATCTTTTGTTAAAAAAATCACAAAAATACTTTGCTCTCATAGATATCAAACAACATACAAAACAAAATATCAAACACAACACAGGTTTATTAAAAAAATCTTTGTTAAATATATGTGTGCAACAATTATTGGCACCCCTATGAGTTAATTTGAGAAAAATATATTTTAAGTATATTCCCATTGATATTTTAAATTTTTTAGTACACCTGAGTGACTAGGAACAGGAAATTGTTCAACCATGACTTTCTGTTTCACAGGGGTATAAACATGAGGTGACACATAGGCCAAATTCCCTTAGTCATTCATAACAATCGGTAAGACAATATAGATGATTGTTGAGCTTCACAAAATGGGAAGTGGCTATAAGAAGGCATTCTTCTTCTTCTTTACCATTTGTGGACCGACTAAAACACTTACGCGTATTTGCTGCCCCATCAGCTCCTGAAGTAACTCGGAAGTAACCCTTGGTAACTTTTCCAATGGTGCCTATGCTACTTCAGGAAAACAAGTACCATCACATTTTAAGAATGTTGGTACCGACTTGGTACCGGTATCTCGTGACATCCCTAATGTATATATATATATATATATATATATATATATATATATATGTGGGTGTATGTATGTATGTATGTATGTATGTATGTTTTATAAATTGTGTGTTTTTGTTAGTTTTTATTTATATATATATATATATATATATATAAAAAAAGGAACTCATTATTGCATGCAGGAAACATCCTTCTTCTAAGTGTCAAGGAGAACATAGAAAAGCAGAAGCTTATGCTGATTGACTTTGAGTACAGCAGCTACAACTACAGGTCTGTATGTCTCGTTGTAGATTTGCTTAATCAGTCACTTGTGAAAAGTTAGTTCAAGTCGAATGCTTCAGTTGAAACAATGAACTTTGTCCTGTAAGTGCATAACCATATGGTTTATTTTCCACATTTGCTACATTTTTCTGGACTTTGCATAGCCTAATAAACAGATCATTCCCTGAGTATTGTCCTTTTTTCAAAACTCCTTTCATAAACCCAGCGTTATATGGAAGTAATATGTTGAGCATTTGGACTACAAACAATCCTCTATGTCTTTGCCTCCGTGTTATCCCAGGGCAGTCTCATATGTTTAAAATGCCTGGACAGAAACTCTCTTCAAAGAGACTTTGAAAAAGTCAAATAGGCATTGAAACCTGTGGCAAGTATCCAACAGGCCAGTCCAACGTTTTGCCAAGGCTTCACATTCCCACATATGTTCCAGCACAAGATGGATTGGATTTTACCCAGAATCCATGGACAACCAAGTTCAGAAATGCTGTGCTCTGTAGCTGGTGAAGGCTCCACTGCAGCAAATAGGGAAATGGGGACATTTGGACAGAATTAAAGCCTGAGAAAAGCCAACCATTCGCAGGCATGATTTATTTTCCCAACTTTTCATCCAAGTCTCATGGGTCATGAAATCACACATGGAAAGTTTTATAGTTTCAGCACAGCATTAAAGGCAGGGGTGAACACAGCCTCAAGACGAGTCAGATGGGTCTTTTGTTTGGTTTCCACAGCAGCTGTGAGGCTCGCTTGAAAGAGCTGAGCTTTGGGTGCACTGCCAGCAGATTAGCACTTTATCTGGCTCCATGTACACTTCAGAGACTGTTCGTGATAGCTGAAAAATTATAATAGACCTGAAACCCTGTAGGAATGTACACTGGATACTGTATTGTTTGTTATTTAAGTGTTATTTAAACTCTTTGTCTTACAGAGGATTTGATATAGGGAACTTCTTCTGTGAATGGATGTACGACTACAACTGTGACACACCTCCGTTTTTCAAAACCAATACCAAGAATTATCCAAACAAAGCTCAGCAGGTATGAGATGTGGAAGGGTAAAGTTACCTCGCATGTAGACAGTAGGGGAAAGTAGGGCAAAGATCCAGCATACATATCAGCTGTTCAGCAAATGTTAATCTTCATGAATTCATCATTAACAACTTCTTAAATTGTAAATTCCATAGAAATACTAATTACCTCTTTTGAGTGACCAACAGTTAAAAACAAATGTTGCTATTTGACAGTTACAAGCCGATGTTCCATTGATTTGTGTCTGTCTAGATGGTGTGTAGTCATGAAGCAGTGTCTGCACCAGTGCAGTAGATTTATTACTGCACCTAGTGGTGAAAAATATAAACTGCAACAAGCGCTAACAAAGGCCCATTGGGGCATGAATCATGCTGCTCCATGCTCGCTCTGTGACCGTTAATGACAGGGTTGTCAAATTGGGCTACTTTAAAAATACTCTGTGATCTCAAAGATCATATTTTCTATTTTAAAAAAATGGAATTAAATCTTAAAAATTCTTCTGAATGTAGACTTAGAGTATGAACTTATGGAACTGTGAGCAGACCTGCTCTAAAGAATGTCATTACAATGAATGCACTTTTCTGTATCTTTCCATTTAGATGCAATTCTTTAAAAGCTACCTGTCTGAATATGACCCTGAAGTGTTAAACTTTAGTGAGGAACTCCAGCTAAAAATCAAAGAGGACATGTTGGTGGAGGTTAACAGGTAAGCATATTTCCTTTGCTTGCATCTATTTCTCAATCTAATTAGATTAGATTGATAAATATTATCTTGCACATTTGATTGTGGATACCAAGTCACAGAGTAAAGAAAATATTAATTATAAAGCATCTGGTACTTGTTCATTACACTTTAAATAAGCATACTTGTTTTTAATTGTTTAAAAAAATTAATTTATAACCAATGAGGTCTAGTTGAACACATCTCTTTGTTGTTCCAAGTTTATTGACTCAAAAATTGAGTTGATTAGCATATGGTACTGTTAAAAAATACAGATGCACCCTTTTGGGCCTCCATCTTACTGTACAGAGGCATCTGGAGATTGTGCAACCATTTGGAGCTTGTCCAAGAGTGGTGCTCATTTCCAGGAAGAGACTTCAAATCGGGGGTCTTAGCTTCTCATCAGTCACGTGGCTTCCACAACGTGTGAAATAAATCTCTCTTTTGTCTTAGGTTCGCCCTTGCGTCACACTTCTTCTGGGGCCTGTGGTCCATAATTCAGGCGAGACTTTCCACCATCGAGTTTGGCTACCTGGTGAGTTGCGGTGTTTAAATAAACATGCATTGGGATTTAGACAGTAAAATTGTAACTTGTAATACAGTGCATATGGACTGCACTAAAAAGGGAGCAAAACATTTTATTAATAGAACACACTTGTGTGTACACATGGTTACTGCAATACTGCCTGACAACCCTGAACAAAGTCCAAATATTTGTCAGTTCAAGGTGGCATGACATAAAATTTTATGTAGTTTGCCACAAATACTTACTTGAACACGGTAACAGTCAGCAATATTTTCAGCAATACTTTAAGGGAAAGACATTACAGTTCATGGTGACATGACCACAGAACTGCACTACTGTATATACATCGATCAGCCATAACATTAAAACCACCTGCTTGATAATGTGTAGGTCCTCATTGTGCCACCAAAACAACTCTGACTCATCGTGGCATGGACTCCACAAGACTTCTGAAGGTTGTATGTTGTAACTGGCACCAAGACGTTAGCAGCAGATCCTTTAACTCCTGTAAGTTGCAAGGTGGGGCCTCCATGGATCGAACGTGTTTGTCCAGCACATCCTACAAATGCTCGGTCAGATTGAGATCTTGGGAATTTGGAGGCCAAGTTAACATCTTGTACTCTTTGTCTTGTTCCTCAAACCATTCCTGAACAGTCTTTGCAGTGTGGAAGGGCACATTATCCTGCTGAAAGAGGCCACTGCCATTAGGGAATACCATTTCCATGACAAAGTGTACTTGGTCTGCAACAATGTTTAGGTAGGTGGCACGTGTCAAATAACATCCACATGAATTCCAAGACCCAAGGTTTCCCAGCAGAACATTGCCCAGAGCATCACACCTCCACCGCTAGCTTGCCTCCTTCCCATAGTGCATCCTGGTGCCATCTCTTCCCCAGGTAAGCGACAGGACACGTACACGACCGTCCACATGATGTAAAAGAAAACGTGATGAAAAAGTTAGGATGCTCACATGCCCATTGTATGTGGTGGACAGAGGTAAGTATGGGCGCTCTGACCGGTCTGTGGCTATGCAGCCCCATACGCAGCAATCTGTGATCCACTATGTTCTGACACCTGTCCATCATAGCCAGCATAGCCAACTTTTTAAGCAATTTGTGCTACAGTAGGATCGGACCAGTAGTGCTTCTGTGGGATCGGACCAGACGGGCTAGCTTTCGCTCCCCAAACGCATCAGTGAGACTTGGGCGGTTATGACCCTGTTGCCGAATCACAGGTTGTCCTTCCTTGGACCACTTTTGGCAGGTACTAACCATTGCATACCAGGAACACCCTATAAGACCTGCCATTTTGTAGATGCTCTGACCCAGTCATCTAGCCATCACAATTTGGTCAAAGTTTTTCAGATCCTTATGTCTTATGCTTGTCCATTTTTCCTGTTTCCAACGCAAACTTCAAGAACGGACTGTTCACTTGCTGACTAATATATCCCACCCCTTGTCAGGTGCAATTGTAGCAAGATAATCAATGTTGTTTACTTCACTTCTCATCAGTGGTTTTAATATTATGGCTGATCGGTGTGTGTATGTATGTATACTAGTGTGTGTGTGTGTATATTTACAGAGTAATCAGAATAATCACTGGATACATTCAGTATATTAACCTGATTAAGACAAAACTCTGATTAAGAAGCTAGCATGTAAACAGCGGTTATTGATGACCTTAATCCGACTAAAGTCATACTCGAAGTAAACACAAATTGAATTAAGACGTGGAGTATTCCTGTTTTAGTCGCATAATCGACGTGCATTATAGACATGTACACACCTTAATCACACTATTAACGTCGTGTGGGAGTTTTCATCGCATTTTGCGACAGGACACACACACACGGCAGAGCTCAACCGTTTGACAGTAAACCAGAGAGCACGGCTGCGTCTGAAACCGCGTATTTACTTACTATATAGTAGGAGAAATTCATGTATTCTGGCTACTATATAGTAGGTAAGTACGCGGTTTCAGACGCAGCCCATGGCTTCAAGCAGTCGTCTATTTGCACGTATAGCATGATAAATAATTAACTGCACTTGAAGTTTTCGTAAAATTAAAAACACCCAAAACTGTATACGGTACCATAACGGAGATGAACTGTATGGTGATGCGTGAAATTCTGGAGGGGACGGCGTGGCGTGGGGATGTAATGACGTGTGCCGTTAATCAATCTGTGTAATATAACATGTAAAACCTAAACATGAAAAGAATAGTCTAAAAGCGATTCATGTAAACACCTTAATCACAATATTGTCTTACTCAGAATGAGGTCAATAATTAGATTATTGTTGCCATGTAAACATAGTCATTGTCTGTCTCTCACTACCTCCTTTGTTCTCTCCCTCTGTTTATGTCTCCCTCTTCCTGACAGGACTATGCCACAGCCAGATTTGACGCATACTTTGAGCTCAAAAAGGAGCTAGGAGTTTAAATGCTGTGTTATTACACAAGGGACTGGTGCTGCATATGCAGTAGTGTACCATGCTACTTCTCAGAGTTTATCTCGGTGTTTCAGCTCCAAAAGCTCAACACATTTTCATGATGCTTAAAGCTTCTGGGCAGCTTAAAAAAAACAAAAGGAAAATGCATACATGTAAAATTACCATTACAGATTCATGGGTTGGCTTTAAAAAAAATTCTTGAATACATTGCTGCACTAACATTTAGAAGCTAGATTCCACCTGATTTGGTGGATGCACTTGACCCAAAGAGCCATGTGTATCTGCTTTTATTATGGCAAGCAATCTCTGCTGCATTATCTTTTCAACCTGTGCTAGGAAATGTGAAAATGAGGTTCACAACTGTGGACCTTGATCTATAGAGCAGTACAACAGACCAAATGCATTTGGCACTGTAGATTTCCAATGCTGTGAGACATGCACATACATGCATTCAACTTTTTGTTAGTGAAGCCTTACAATCTTTTTCGTGGTTTGTTTACTTGTCTTTCACTACTTAAACAACTATGAAACTGATTGTTTTTAATGGTAGTAGGTTTAAGGGGGCAATAGTGTTAAACAGATACCTTGTGGGACCTGGCCACTTGTGTACAATTGAGAAAATGAGATGATGAATGTGATCTGGTTTTAAATTAGCAATTGTAGTCAGAAAAATGAGTTCTATTAGCTTACTGACTCAGTTTCACATTGTGGATACAGTGGTCACTATCATCTTTTGTTACATATTGACAATCCTTCCCCATTTTTTTTTTCTCTTTAAACATGAGATAAATGTTTTTTTGGGTCTAATGTTGGTATATAAATGAAACTGTGATAACCTTTTTTAAATCTTTTACAATCTTAGCTACTATTTTTGAGTATCACATTTGTTATATTTAGCTCTGACTATATTATAGTGATAGTATATTAATTTGTTAACATTAATGTGAGTGTCACTCTATACAAGACATGTAAAATGTATTTCTAAGTGGAACTTCTCTTTTTTCCTTTAATGGAAGATGCATTTTTCTTAATAAGAAAGTTGGGTTTTGTGAAGGGATTTGTTGCTAATTCCTTTATCTTCTACATCTTCAGTGTGACATGTAAGGGACTTTATTTAGTTTTACACCCTACCTTTTAAAGCTGTAATCAATTCATAAACATTCTGCCAATTTAATCACAACTTCTAATAGAATAACAAGGGGCCAATGGAAAACAAAGAGTTTTGTATATGAGTAGTATATGAGTGATTGTAATGATCTGATGGTATAAATCATATACTGCAATTCCAGATATTATTCTGTTTATTTGACATCATGTATGTATAATAGTAAACGACAATTCAAAACCAATCCACAGTTTGCTCTTTTTATATTATAATAAAAGGAGAAATAAGCTTTTTGATTTTACACAAACTAACCCATAGTTCTATAGTAAATGCTTTGCTCATAAAAAAAGAATGGTCTGTTATTAACAATTCAGTAAATAAATAATTAAACATTTGATGGTTCAATTTATTCAGTCTTGATTGGTTTCTTGTATTCCTCAGTGTATTTGATTTTATATTTATTTACTTACATGTGTTTTAATATTTTATATGTATATTTGTTCCTGAAAGTTATTTTAGTAATTGTACTCATTTTGTTCTTTATTTTTGTGTCTTGTTTTTCGATCTCTGTTTTATATTGCTCTATGTATTCATTTATATATAGTGGGAAAGTAAAAAAGATTTAAGATTGGTTTATGGTGATAGCTACATTCAGTGTTGAGTGATATTTAAACGGGTTAATAAAACTTTGAATTAATATAGGCTAAATTTTTTCAACAGCTGATTAAGCAGATCCTTTTCAAATCAATGTGAGGTCTTCTTTTCTAATGATCAATGTCAATTAATATATATAACAGCTTAAGGCTGATTATGTTTTGTATTGATCAGGTCCAACCTGGGGACTTCAAACAACCAAAAGTATCTGTAATCACACAATTACATTTTACATGGTGTTAATTTAGTTACTTGTGTGCTTTACTGCCAGAGTTGGGAGGGTTACTTTAAAATGTATTCCGTTAAAGTTACAAATTATTTCATTAAAAAAAATGTAATCGGTAACGTGATCCAACTATATAATAACCAACTATATAATGACCCTATATATGTGTGTGTGTGTGTGTGTATTATATATATATATATATATATATATATATATATATATATATATATATATATATACACACACACACACACACACACTATAATAAATATATATAGAATATATAATATATACAGTATCTCACAAAAGTGAGTACACCCCTCACATTTTTGTAAATATTTGATTATATCTTTTCATGTGACAACACTGAAGAAATGATACTTTGCTACAATATAAAGTAGTGAGTGTACAGCTTGTGTAACAGTGTAAATTTGCTGTCCCCTCAAAATAACTCAATACACAGCCATTAATGTCTAAACTGCTGGCAACAAAAGTGAGTACACTCCTAAGTGAAAATGTCGAAAGTGTCAATATTTTGTGTGGCCACCCTTATTTTCCAGCACCGCTTTAACTAATTGGGCCCAATTTGGACATTTTCACTTAGGGGTGTACTCACTTTTGTTGAAATCAGAACCAAAGTTTGCCAATGTACAGTGGTGCTTGAAAGTTTGTGAACCCTTTAGAATCTTCTATTTTTCTGCATAAATATGACCTAAAGCATCATAAGTCCTAAAAGTAAACAAAGGGAACCCAATTAAACAAATGAGACAAAAATATTATACTTGGTCATTTATATATTGAGGAAAATGATCCAATATTACATATCTGTGAGTGTGACCCCCTTGTGCAGCAATAACTGCAACTTAATGTTTCCACACTTGTTATTCAGAAAATAAGCTTTGCAAGGCATATTCCAAAGCACATGTGGAAATTAATTTATTATAAAAAATTGATTTATTTTATTTGATTATTTTATTTAGACTAAATGATTTATAGATTGGCCTGATAAAGGTGACTTGTTGGTACTATACAATCAAACTGAGCACAGTATCTGTAGTGTGGAAATGAGGGCAAACTTATAACATCAATAAAAGGCACTTTGCTGCACACTAACTTGGAAGACAACCAAGTTTGTTCAACAACAACAACAACTGTACAGTGTTATTGCCCAGCCAGATCCCGCGTCCCTGTGTTCCAGTATTTTCTCTCCCTCTTTTCTCTGGCTGCTTCTCATTTTTAATTTGAATATTTTTTATTTATGCATCGTTTCCTTTCCTTGCTTCCTTTCCTTATGCCTTAGCTCCACCCCCTCAGAATGCAAGGGAAGGATGCAAGGATGAGATGCAAGGAGAGAAGATCGAAGCAATTCCTCTAGTGTTCTCTCATGTTTGTGCAGCATCCCTTAACCTATGCCACCGATGAGGCTAAGGTGACCTACATCATGGGGCTATTGAGAGGAGATGCCCTAGCCTGGGCCACTGTCATCTGGGACAGGCAGCCAGCGCTGTGATCCTCCCTCATCTCCGTCACCACTGAACTTCGGAGGGTTTTCGACCACCCAATCCATGGGCAGGAGGCCGCCAGATGCCTGCTCTCTTTCTGCCAGGGGCCCCACATTGTGGTGGAGTAGTCTGTGGAGTTTCGGTTCTGGCTGCTGAGTCAGGCTGGAATGAAAAGGCGCTCTAGGGAGTGTATGTGAATGGACTCAGCGACCAGATGAAGGATGAATTAGCCCTGAAAGTTGAGTCAGACTGCCATGACCAACTAATCTCCCTGGCTATCAGGTTGGATAACCACTTACGAGAGCAGCGCAAAGAGAGAGCCAGTCAAACCCAGGCACCTTTCACATCCAGATCTCTTCTTCATTCATCTGCCAATCCTGCCCCCGAGCCTTAGCCCCGTCCCAGAATTCTGTCACCTGACTCCAAGTCATCTGGGAAAGAACCTATGCAGCTACGTCATATCTGGCTTACTCCTGCTGAGCAGGAGAGAAGATTCTAGATGGGCGCATGCTTCTATTGGGGCCAATCAGGCCATACCCTGGCTAACTGTTCCTTGTATTTAGGGGGGGGGTTTGCCAGTAGAATTGGGGTTACTGGTAAGCCGAACAGCTGCTGACACACTCCTGACCCCCTGTCCCGCTTTCAGATTCCTGCCACCCTGCACTACAACCAGCTCTCTGTTCCCCTCCTTACACTAATAATCTCAGGCACCAAAGATAACTTCCTGGATAAGGAGTTAGCTTCACAGTCCGACCTACCCACCTCGTCCCTGGATTCTCCCATTACTGTCAAAACCCTGGATAGGAAATTCCTGGCCAGGATCACCCATCGCACTGCCCCATTGCTCCTTGTGCTTTGCGGAAACTACCATGAGAAGGATTAGCTGAACCTCATCTCCGCCCCAGGTAACCTGCTCGTGCTAGGCTATTCTTGGCTGAAAAGACACAACCCCCACATAGACTGGTCAGCAGGGAGGGCCACAAATTGCAGCATTTTTTCCCCACTCTTCATACCTGAAATCAACCCTTCCTCTTACTGTGGCCACCACAGGTTCCCCGATGACCTCTCCACCATGCCTCCTGGGTACCATGACCTGGGTGAGGTTTTAAGCAAGACCGGGCCCTTTCCTTACCACCTCATTGCCCATACGATTGTGCTATCAACCTCCTCCCTGGGGCTACCGTCCCCTCTGGTTGTTTGTATAACCTGTCCTGTCCTGAGAAAGGCCATGGAGAAATACAGAACGCTGCCGCCATCATCCGACCTTCCTCCTCCCCCCTGGGTGCCGGCTTCTTCTTTGTGGCCAAGAAAGATAAGACTCTCCACCCTTGCATTGATTACTGGGGCCTCAACATCACAGTGAAGAACAAATACCCCCTGCCGCTCCTCAACTCTGCCTTCGAACCACTGCATGGGGCCACTATCATCACAAAGCATACCACCTGGTCAAGATCAGAGCAGGGGACGAGTGTAAGATTGCATTCAACACCCCTCTGGGCCACTTTGATTACCTGGTCATGCCCTTCAGCCTTAACAATGCCGCAGCTGTGTTTTAAGCTCTCATCAACAACGTACTCTGAGACTTCCTGAATTGCTTTGTGTTTGTTTATTTGGACGACATCCTGATATTCTCCTGCATGCTCACTGAGCACACTCTTCATGTCCGTCAAGTCCTGTTGCGGCTTCTGGAGAACCACTTGTTTGTCAAAGCTGAAAAATGTGAGTTTCATGTTCCCACGGTCACATTCATAGGGTATGCCATCGAGAGCGGGTAAGTTAAGGCTGGCCCTTAGAAGATCTGGGCTGTAGTCGAGTGGCCCAGACCCACTACCATCAAGCAGCTCCAATGGTTCCTTGGGTTTGCCAATTTTATCTGTGTTTCATCAAAAACTTCAGCCAGGCAGTAGCACCCCTCACTAGACTCACCTCCACCTATACACCCTTCATATGGATCCAAGGCTGAGTCTGCCTTCTCCAAACTGAAGGAGCTGTTTACCTCTGCCCCGGTGTTCGTTCAGCCTGACCCCTCACTGCAGTTCATCAGAGAGGTGGATGCCTCTGACTCAGGCATGGGTGCTGTGCTCTCCCAACGATCCATCCCTGATCAAAAGCTCCATCTGTGTGCCGCCTGTTCATGCTCTCTCTCCCCCAGCCGGACATAACTATGATGTGGGGAACTGTGAGCTACTACTGTGAAGTTAGCATTGCAGGAATGGATGCATTGGCTTGAGGGGGTCAAACACCCATTCAGTGTTTGGACCGACCACAGGAACAAGGCAAGCTACATCCAGTCTGCCAAGCAGCTAAAGTCCCATCAGGCATGCTGGGCCTTGCTCTTTGGTTGATTCAATCTTACCATCACCTACTGTCTGGGCTCAGAACACCAAACACGCGCTCTCCCATCAATTTTACCTTGAAGAGGAGGACCTAAATCCCGACGCATCCTCCCTCCCTCTTGTGTGGTGGGGACTGTCACATGGGTGATCAAGGTGGTGGTCAGGAGAGCACAAGACACCCAACTTGATCCCGGTAATGGTTGTCTGTTTGTCCCTGACTCTGTACGTTCCCAGGTTTTCAAGTGGGGTCACTGGTCCCGATTTGCCTACCACCCCGGCTCCAATCACATCTTAGGCCTGCTGAAACGATGTTTCTGGTGGCCGACCATGGAAGCCAACACCCAGGCCTTCGTCAATGCCTGTACTGTGTGCACTAGGTGGCAACTTGCACAAGGGAAATTACATTACAACATATGGGAAAAAATGTGGTCTCTCCGTATTTGTTTTGAGCTGACATAAGAAGAGTTGTGCAATTTGCCTATAAGGAATCAGAGGATGTGAGAAAAAGGACAAGTGCAGCAGCAACTGAGATTTAGGATAACTCTAGAACAAGTACAGAAAGTCAGAAAGTATTTGAATGTCAAGGACAATTCTTTTTTTCTTCTTTTTTTCCTATACACTGAAGACATTTGGGTTTGAGATCAAAAGTTGAATGTGAGACAATAGATCAGAATTTCAGCTTTCAACTTGAATTTCACCTCCTGAAAAGGAGACTGAAGAGAAAAAACACCAAGTCAAACAACTGAAAGAAGCTGCAGTACAAATCTGGTAAACCATCTCAAAACAAGAATGCAACAGTTTAGTGATGTCAGTTGGTTGCCAATGTGATGCAGTTATGCCAAGGGATATGCAACCAAATATTAAGTGTTATTAATGGAGATGCACTGATACTAAATTTCTCAGACGATACCGATAACCGATTATTCAGAGTGATATCGGCTGATACAGATAACTGATACCAATAGTCCTGCCTTTTATGCCTTCTTTAAAATTAATAATAAATAATTCCACAATTCTGAAAGAAATGCAAATAATAAAAAAAAAAACTTCTCCATTTCAACAAGTTGTTTCACAATAACTGGTTTCAAACAGAAAAAAACATTACTCAAATTAACACATTAACTAAATTCTGAAGCTTAAAGTAAGATTTCTTAACTTATTGAATGTTATTAATTCATATTAACATTGACTGCATTTCTAAATTCTGATTCTAAAAAAACTTCCTGTTAGGCTTCACATTCACTCACCACAAACAAAAGCATTTCTACTTCATCAATGAACATCAAATTGGTAATCTATAATATAAACTTTTTTATATATATTAACATTAACGGGATATGAAATACTACTCTACAAATATTTTTCTGTGCAATATATACTTTTTGTCACTCATCTTCATTTAAATCTTTCAACGGTGTACTGGCCCTTTAATTCAGCGCGAAGGCGAGTGGGCAGTGCGGGGGGTGGGGAGTATAGACTCGACACTTCACTGCTGCTCACTTCCGGTGTGAAAGTTTAGCAGTGCAGAGCTTACAAACTGCAGTTTTGTCATCATTCCACACAAGAGACGTCTTTACACACAGCACGAAATTGATGTGTTTTCTCACTCTCTTTTGATTGACAGGATATAATCAGCCCTGATCATCGGATATTTTTAGACTATCGGCCGTAAGCGGAAAAAAAAAAAAAAAAAAAAAAAAAGCCTTTATCGGCCGATACATTGGTGCATCTCTAGTTATTAACTTCAAGTTAGTCATGTCACGGCATACCAGCGACTCCATTTCCCAGAATGCACCACAAACTACAAACATGGCCGACGACTACAACTCCCAGTGGAACACACAGACACGTCACCTTCTGCTGAGGAGTAATCACACACCTGTTCTCGATCACACCACATTTAAGAGACACTCACACACACAGCCATTGCGAAGTATTACACGCAGCTGATCTTTTCTCCGTTATTTACCAAGCCTTGATCTCATGTTATTCTGTTCTGACCAGGCCTGTGTTTCATGATTTGGATTTGTCTGTCTATCTCTCATATAATAAAGCTCTTGACTGCAATTGCATCCATCCTAACCCTCATTACGTGAAAAAGTTATCTTAAGACTATCTGTTTCAATACTATTTGCTCACCTAAAACCTGGGTGGTCTGTCAACAAAGGCGTCATGTTCTAAGATTTAATTAATTAATTAAAAAAACAAACAAACCCATATCTAGGTATCATAATCAGGAAATGAAAACAAATTCATATTAATCTTTTGATCACAAACCCCAATGTCTTCAGTGTATAGTAAAAATAATAGAATTGGCCTTGTTATTCCAATTCTTTCAAAGGGGACTGTAACTCTGAGAATTTTCAGTGGAAAATTACCTACACAAGCCCTCAGGAGGATTAGTTTGTGTCACGGTAGCAGCCACTGCCAAAGTCAACTTGGTTTACACATAAACAGACAAAATGGAAATTCAAAATACTACACTGCATAAACAAAGGAATGGTAAAAAAAAAAAAGAAAAAAAAAGAGGTACAATACTTTTGTAAAGACAGCTGAAGGAAAATATTAAACTTGTCATTTAAAATGCAGGTCAAGTTACTTACAGACATGAATGGATTCAGTCAGATTTAGCAGGTGGCTTATTAGGCACCACTGTCATTTATTATACAACACAGATGAATAATCATCCACCAAATATATTACATAAAGGATAGCAGAAACTAGGAGGATGTTTATCATTTCCAAGGCTGGTGAACTGTGCATTTTTGCTTAAGGTACACTTGATGTCTTACATTTAGCAAATACTGGATGGTTTCACATCCCACATCTTGGAGAGGAATCCATGGGAAAGACCTTGAACAGCAGAGTAGCCCACAGCTGGTCAGTCTTTATCATTTCTGAT